>NC_053491.1:466639238-466729238 GCF_905171775.1 Rana temporaria | reverse complement strand
AACACTGTCTTTAACCACTTAAGCCCCGGACCATATTGCTGCCTAAAGACCCACTGCGTCGCTTTAACAGACAATTGCGCGGTCGTGCGACGTGGCTCCCAAACAAAATTGGCGTCCTTTTTTCCCCACAAATAGAGCTTTCTTTTGGTGGTATTTGATCACCTCTGCGGTTTTTATTTTTTGCGCTATAAACAAAAATAGAGCGACAATTTTGAAAAAAATGCAATATTTTTTACTTTTTGCTGTAATAAATATCCCCCCAAAAACATATATAAAATTTTTTTTTTCCTCAGTTTAGGCCGATACGTATTCTTCTACCTATTTTTGGTAAAAAAAAAAAATCGCAATAATCGTTTATCGGTTGGTTTGCGCAAAATTTATAGCGTTTACAAAATAGGGGATAGTTTTTTTGCATTTTTATTTTTTTTTACTACTAATGGCGGCGATCAGCGATTTTTTTCGTGACTGCGACATTATGGCGGACACTTCGGACAATTTTGACACATTTTTGGGACAATTGTCATTTTCACAGCAAAAAATGCATTTAAATTGCATTCTTTATTGTGAAAATGACAGTTGCAGTTTGGGAGTTAACCACAGGGGGCGCTGTAGGAGTTAGGGTTTACTTTGTGTGTGTTTACAACTGTAGGGGGGTGTGGCTGTAGGAATGACATCATCGATCGTGTCTTCCCTATAAAGGGAATGACGCGATCGATGCGCCGACACAGTGAAGCACGACCCCCCACCCACGTCTAGCAGAGGACGTACAGGTACGTGGATGTGCCTGTCCGTGCCATTCTGCTGACGTATATGTACATGAGGAGGTCGGGAAGTGGTTAAGACAACATCTGATAGTCAATGTAGAGCAACGAGGCGCTAACGTTAGAGAGCTTTAAAAAGGATTCATTGTTGACCAACCCAATAATCCAACACTTCTTGAAACTCTCCAGAACAAGAAGACAGGGAATATCTTCCAAGGATGACACTTTCTCCAGTGACAAACGTTAAAGGCATGACTTCATCAGGGAATAAAAAGGGAATAAATAAAGGTCCGTACACACGATCGAATATTCCGACAACAATTGTGTGATGGCAGGTTTTTGTCGGAAATTATGTACGCTCCATCGGACAATTGCTATCGGAATTTCCGACAACAAGTGTTGGATGGCGATGCTCTCAAATTGTCCAACGCCACATGTGTTCCGTCAGATTATCCGATCGTGTGTACACACGTCCGTCGGACTGACAGCCAAAGTGCAAACACGTATGCTCCGAACCAATGCTAACCCTCAGACAACAATAGCAGAAGTTGCCCAAAGGGTGGCGCCAAAGAGCTGAAAAAAAAAACACGTAGTTTTGTGTATGTTGCCTGAAAAAGTTCTGCCGTCTGTTCGTAGAACAAGTTCACAGCCAACGCCCTTCGTACAAAAATTCACGGATTTGTCCGATGGAAATCCGATCGTGTGTATGAGGCTTAATACTAAACCCTCTGGGATTTTTTTTTCTCTTTACAGAAGAGGAGGTCCACACATACCACACAAGTAGTCCTCTTCAGGGGCGGACTGACCATTGAGTCACCTGGGCACTGCCCGAGGGCCCCATGCCACTAGGGGGCCCCATCAGGGTTGCCAGGCTCAGTAAAACCAGGGACAGCATGTAAAAAAAATCTATGTTTTATCTGTCCCTGATATGTCCGAAACCGACATGCTTCTGATGTGAAAATCCCAAGATTTGAGCTGCCCCGCCTCTGCACTGCCTCCTGGCATGGTGGCCATCTGTAAGCCCGGGGGCCCCATGAGTTGTCAGTCCGCCCCTGGTCCTCCTCTTCTGAAAAGTCCCTCTCCTCCTATAGCTGGAGGTCTCAGAAACACGGTCTTGGATCTCCGTTTGCATTTGTCTTCTTATCTTGCCATGTGCCAAGGACAGATCAATGTGTGCTCCCTCCCTGTATCCAAGAGCAATGACGGTGAATGTCTTTCCTTAGCAACCCCATTCTCTAACCTTGACTGATCATCAAGAAAAAACACCTTAGGGCTCCTTCACAGGTCCGCCTGACAGTTTTTTTTGCGGACCCGAATGGGCGCTCCGTGCTCCTCTATGGAGCCGCGGATGTCAGCGGTGACATGCCCGCTGACATCCGACGCGCTCCGCTCCGCCAAAGTGTGACGGAGGAAAAACCTACTTTTCCATCCGTCTGGCGGATCGGATCGGGTGAACATGGACAGAAGGTCTGTGTTCATCCGATCCCCCCATAGGGGAGAGCGGAGAAAAGACAGGGCAGTCCCTGCACAGTGTGCGGGGACCGCCCTGTCATCCGCCGGCTCAGCGGGGATCAAAGGAGCGATCCCCGCTGAGCAAGCGGAGGTTCACGGGGCGGATCATTACTGATCCGCCCCATGTGAAAGGGGCCCAACACAAGTTTCAGATCAGTGAACAAAGCAGTGGGATGTTAACCCTTGGCCCTGTCGCCTCCTGGCCCTTTAGACGTTTAAGATGCCGGGATATATTATAATGTGACTGCCGTGATTGGCTGTCACATAATTGGAAAGCTCCCGATTGCAAATAACAACGATCGGGAGCTTTACATTAGTCTCAGGTAACTGTGCCAGGAACGCGCAGGGTGCGTGCTCTCGGCACAGCTGTTTTTGCAATATTGCACGCAAATATGTGGCCCCTAAGCGCCAAGGCCCACCCGCGGAGAGGCTGCAGCACCAACAGGTTAGACACAATAAAGAAAAATACAACACAGAACTAAAGTAGGTTGGCAACAGAAGATAGCACCAGCAAACTCCCATTTTAATGCTGCACTCACCCTGCAGGAGGACAGACTCCTAGCTCCCTTCTGTCTGTATCACCCTGCAGGAGGAGGACAGACTCATAGCTCCGTTCTGTCTGTATCACCCTGCAGGAGGAGGACAGACTCATAGCTCCCTTCTGTCTGTATCACCCTGCAGGAGGAGGACAGACTCATAGCCCCCTTCTGTCTGTATCACCCTGCAGGAGGAGGACAGACTCATAGCTCCCTTCTGTCTGTATCACCCTGCAGGAGGAGGACAGACTCATAGCCCCCTTCTGTCTGTATCACCCTGCAGGAGGAGGACAGACTCATAGCTCCCTTCTGTCTGTATCACCCTGCAGGAGGAGGACAGACTCATAGCTCCCTTCTGTCTGTATCACCCTGCAGGAGGACAGACTCGTAGCTCCCTTCTGTCTGTATCACCCTGCAGGAGGAGGACAGACTCATAGCTTCCTTCTGTCTGTATCACCCTGCAGGAGGAGGACAGACTCATAGCTCCCTTCTGTCTGTATCACCCTGCAGGAGGACAGACTCGTAGCTCCCTTCTGTCTGTATCACCCTGCAGGAGGAGGACAGACTCATAGCTTCCTTCTGTCTGTATCACCCTGCAGGAGGAGGACAGACTCATAGCCCCCTTCTGTCTGTATCACCCTGCAGGAGGAGGACAGACTCATAGCTCCCTTCTGTCTGTATCACCCTGCAGGAGGACAGACTCGTAGCTCCCTTCTGTCTGTATCACCCTGCAGGAGGAGGACAGACTCATAGCTCCCTTCTGTCTGTATCACCCTGCAGGAGGAGGACAGACTCATAGCTCCCGTCTGCCTGTATCACCCTGCAGGAGGAGGACAGACTCATAGCCCCCTTCTGTCTGTATCACCCTGCAGGAGGAGGACAGACTCATAGCTCCCTTCTGTCTGTATCACCCCGCAAGAAGTGGAAAGACTGAGTGTCATTCTGAAGCGTACCCAAGTAGCATAGCAAACAGAATATATTAGCAGCAATATTACAGCTACTGAAAGTACAACAAAGCGAGGTTATACAATCTGCCTGCTGGGTTTTCATGTGAGCTGGCAATAGGAGATTAAATGACAAGAATTGTCAGTACTATTCAGGCTTGTGGTCTTGCATTCACCAGATGTCACTAAAAAAGGTAGAGGCCCTCCCACTGCAGGGAGATAAAAGTGAAGGTAAAATGCCAGGGAACAGCGGATACGGATAGCGGACTAATTCTGTACACCGTTCCCTGTTGCTATGGAAAGCTGCACTAGTCCACAACTCCCCCACTCAATCCTCTAATAACGCCCCCTCTGTTTCTGTCTCTCTCACCCACAATCCCCCTCTCCTCCACATCTCTGTTCCATCTGCTTACTCTGCATTTTCCTGTGTGACTGCGGTCTGCAGCCTGGCAGTGCCAGGGTAACAGTGCTGACAATGTTTGCTGCAACAGAGAGGCATTCAAAGAACATGACAAACTGACACAGAGGATGGAGTGGAACTCTCATCAATGATTTAACTGAGCAAATAAAAGAGAGAGAGGAGAGTGTGTGTGTGTGTGTGTGTGTGTGTGTGTGTGTATGTATATGTATATGTAAAGAGGAGGGGGGGGGGGGGGGGGTTTACAAGATGTCAAAGAAAACAAATTGTACACCACATTATAAAACAATTTAGAGAAATAATAAAAGAGCTTGAGGGAAATAGAAACTGTGAAGGAGAAAGAAAAAAAAAAAAAAAAAAAAGAAGAAAGAGGGGGGGAGGGGTGAGAAAGCAAGAAAGAAGTGGAATGGGAGAGGGGAAAAAAGTGTTTTAAAGATAAAGGAAATATGGCAAGACGTAGGAGGAAAGAGAGGGGGAAAGGAGGGGAGAAGCAAAAACAAAAAGATGAGGGGAAGGGAAAACCTGAAGGAAGGAAGCCGAGCGAAGGAAGACGGGGAAAGGGAGAGAAGAGAAGGAGGGAGAAGAGAGAAGGAAGCCGGGGGAGAGGGAGAGAAGAGAAGGAAGCCGGGGGAGAGGGAGAGAAGAGAAGGAAGCCGGGGGAAAGGGAGAGAAGAGAAGGAAGCCGGGGGAGAGGGAGAGAAGAGAAGGAAGCCGGGGGAGAGGGAGAGAAGAGAAGGAAGCCGGGGGAGAGGGAGAGAAGAGAAGGAAGCCGGGGGAAAGGGAGAGAAGAGAAGGAAGCCGGGGGAGAGGGAGAGAAGAGAAGGAAGCCGGGGGAGAGGGAGAGAAGAGAAGGAAGCCGGGGGAAAGGGAGAGAAGAGAAGGAAGCCGGGGGAGAGGGAGAGAAGAGAAGGAAGCCGGGGGAAAGGGAGAGAAGAGAAGGAAGACGGGGAAAGGGAGAGAAGAGAAGGAAGACAGTGAAAGGGAGTGAAGAGAAGAAAGGAAGATGGGAGAGGGAGAGGGAGAGAGAGAGAGAGAGAGAGAGAGAGAGAAGAAATAAAAACACATGAAAAATTAGGAAAAAAGAGATAAAGGAAAGGGAAGAAGGTAAAAAGGAGGAAAAAGGACAAGAGAAAAGGCAAAGCAAAGTGAAACATGAGAGGACAAGGGAAATGGGAAGGGTAAAAAAGCAAGAGAAAACAGGAGAGGGAAGGAAGAGCAAGAGAAGACAGGAAAGGGAAGAGGGAGCCAGGAATAGTGGTAAAGTGAAGGGAGAGGGGGACAAGACAGGAAAGGGAAAATTGTGTAAGATAGGAAATAAAAAGAAGAGCCCGTGAAGACAGACATAGAAAGTGAGGGAGGATAGGAAAGGGAGGGGAGAGTGAGGGAAGAAAAGTAAGGAAGTATAGGAAATTGAAGGTAGAGGAGGGAGGATGGGAAAAGGAAGGGAGGGTGCAGAGGAAAGGATACTCAAGTAAAGGAAGATGAGAAAGGGGAGGAAAAGAAAGGGGGAAAGGGTAGGGAGGTTGAAGGGGGTTTGTAGGGGAGAGAAAGAGGGAATATATATATTTTTTAGCATAGCTCTTAAAGTGGAAGTAAACCTCCACCACTTGCTTTTACCTATAGGCAAGCCTATAATAAGGCTTACCTATAGTGTAAATATCTCCTAATTGTGCACCGTTTAAGAGACATTTTGTGTACAGGCAGCCGGTGACATCACAGGCGCATGCGCTCTGAAGGAACGGCCACCCGTGCAGTTTCTTCAGAGCCCTGTGCCACGAACTGCGGCTCCCACGCACATGCGTGGGTGTGACGTCATCGCGGTTTCCGGCCACCCACAGAGCCAGAGTCTGCAAACCTGGATGCAAGACAGGTGAAGATGAGAGTGCCTGCAGCGCCGACATCTCAGCATTAGAAGAGTGCTTTGTTTTAAGGTAAGTGCAACATAATGTGCTAGTATGAGAAGCAGGTTAGCACATTATGACATTACCTTGCAGGTATAAAAATAAATAAATAAACTCCAGCGGTTTACAATTGCTTTATGATTAAAGGGCAGTCAGACCCACAGGCAGGATCCATCTTCTAGAAGCACCATAAACATGCAGGAGAACTTTAGCCAAGTATGAATGTTTAAGTTGTGAAGAGAGGAGAAAGATGGAAGGAAGAGACTTCCACTTGGGTAAGCCATTGGCTGAGGTTGTCTGATCCGGTTAAGGAGACACTGTACTCCCTTATCTATGGATATCTCAAAACAAAGAAGGTGGAGAGGAAGAAGAGTAACGCGGCATGGAAAGGGAGAAGCGGTGCGGTGGACCTTAGACAGAACACAAGAACCACGTCGGAACACACATACAGTATACAAATAAAGTATGACAGCAGTAAAAAGCATAACTCACCTTATACACCTGACCATAGGTGCCATTCCCGACCACTTCAACCAGTTCAAAGATCCCAGCAGGATCCTGCAAAAAACACAAAAATTTCACAGGGTTATCCATGAACTGTTTTTTCTTGTACCATATAAAATCTTTATTTCACAATACACATTTCATACATGACAAGGAATATCCAGTGCACTACGGTTTACCTAAAAGACATTGCGCAGTAGGCATTGTCCGCTTACAGATTCAGTTCGTTTAATCAAAAGCTGTATGATAAGCAATGAAACACTGCTGTCAGTCACTTATACATGTGTAACTCACAGCTTGAGCTATTGGGATCTGTAAACAATGCACTTTTATTCATCCTCTGGGTGGAAAAAAAAAAAAGACCACACAATATTCATATGCAACGTTTCATAATTTACCTTACCTATTATATACAAAACCAACTATACATTCTTTACCAAGGAAATAAAAGACGTACCAGGCCTAATCCATTTAAATCCTTCCCGCTCACCCTGGTCCCCTTTAACCACTTCAATACCGGGCACTTACTCCCCTTCCTGCCCAGGACAATTTTCAGCGCTATCACACTTTGAATGACAATTACGCGGTCGTGCAACTCTGTATCCAAAACTACATTTTTATCATTTTCTTCCCACAAATAGAGCTTTATTTTTGTGGTATTTGATCACCTCTGCAGTTTTTATTTTTTGCTAAACAAAACTAAAAAAAAATACCCACATTTTAGAATTATAAAAAAAATAAAAAATAAAATAAAAAATAAATTAGTTTTCCGGTTTCCCCCTTCACTGACGGGCGCTGATAAGGTGGCACTGATATGTAGAATTGATGGGCACTGATAAGCAGCACTGATAGGTGGCAGAGATGGGCGGCCGACAGGCGGCAGAGAGAAGGGGCGGCCGACAGGCGGCAGAGAGTAGGGGCGGCCGACAGGCGGCAGAGAGTAGGGGCGGCCGACAGGCGGCAGAGAGTAGGGGCGGCCGACAGGCGGCAGAGATGGGGCAGCCGACAGGCGGCAGAGATGGGCAGCACGGATGATGATGTACTGATAAGTACTAACAAGTGTTACTGCTGGGCAGTGATTGGCACTATGGTGGGCACTGGCAGAATTTAATGTTTGTACATTGCTGGGCGGTGGTTGGCAGGTGATTGGTACATTAGCTTATAATCAATGTGCAGATCATCATCAGCCACCGATTGGCTCTCCCTGTCAGCACGAACCGAGGAATGACGTTTACTGGCACTTCCTGGTTCACGCAATGATCAGCTGTGATTGGTCACAGCTGATCACATGGTAAGAAGCCACTGACAGAAGCTTCTTATCACGATAGGAGATGCGGGGTGTCAGACTGACACTCCGCACTTGCGATTGCCGCGCTGCGCACCCCCACAGGCGCGTGTCAGCATGTTATCCTGTTGGACGTCATACGACACCCAGTCAGGATAACAGAACCACTTCCTGGCCGTCATTCTGCATACAGGAAGTGGTCAAACAGTAACGGGAAAGATCAGCGATGTTGTACGCATGGGCATGTACGGAGGCACGGAGGAGATGGGCATGTACGGAGGAGATGGGCATGTACGGAGGAGATGGGCATGTACGGAGGAGACGGGCATGTACGGAGGAGACGGGCATGTACGAGGCACGGGAGGAGACGGGCATGTACGAGGCACGGGAGGAGACGGGCATGTACGAGGCACGGGAGGAGACGGGCATGTACGAGGCACCGGAGGAGACGGGCATGTACGAGGCACCGGAGGAGACGGGCATGTACGAGGCACCGGAGGAGACGGGCATGTACGAGGCACCGGAGGAGACGGGCATGTACGAGGCACCGGAGGAGACGGGCATGTACGAGGCACCGGAGGAGACGGGCATGTACGAGGCACCGGAGGAGACGGGCATGTACGAGGCACCGGAGGAGACGGGCATGTACGAGGCACCGGAGGAGACGGGCATGTACGAGGCACCGAGGAGACGGGCATGTACGAGGCACCGAGGAGACGGGCATGTACGAGGCACAGAGGAGACGGGCATGTACGAGGCACAGAGGAGACGGGCATGTACGAGGCACAGAGGAGACGGGCATGTACGAGGCACAGAGGAAAGTGGTTAATACACCAATTTAGCCTCGGGGGAGGTCCGATATTACTTTACTCACAGCTCCATATAAAAGATATTACACGTTACAACACATAAAAAAAGAAAAGAAAAAAAAACAACCCTCCTTTCAAAGCAGATAACAAATTCTATTCAAGCAGTTACATTTTCTACCACCCAGACTGTCCTTGTATGTATAAAAACCATGATGGCTTCATGCCGGAGTCCCATTCATTCTTCAAGGCCACACGTTTTTATTCTATTCAGTCAGAGCATTTCCTTTGTACACATTCGGACTTTGACTGCCGTCTAAAAACCTGCCGCACCCAACCCCAGCAAGATACTTCTGTAGCTTTCATTAAAACAAAGTATGGTCACAGGTCCCCTGTGGGTCACAGGGGGTGCACTTACTTGTGCTCGCCTCTGGCCAATAATCAGCCAATGGCAGGCTAAAGCCTGCTGTCAGCACCGAGCCGCCCCAAGCTCTGAAAAGGATTCTAACTATATTGTCGGGATCCCCCCAGCAGCCTGACTGACAGCTACAGTCACCAGTTTCCATTTAGAGCCGACCAGGTTCTGACCCAATTTTTGGTCAGAGGGCAGGCTGGGGGCAGCTGCAGCATCACAGGTGGCAGTGCCCATCTTATGTATGGACACTTTCAGCTGGGACTTGACGTTGATTACATGATTACAGGACGAATGTGGATCCTGCTGTGTGGGGGGGGTATTGTCCCATTTAATCTCTGCCCACCAGACTCAGATGTGAGGTGGGCAGCCTGCGAGACTGGTGGGGAAAAAGCACAAGCGTTTAGATATTTTTATTTTTTATTCACTTCAAAATCAGTCACAGATACTATATATGAACTTTCAGCAATACTGTGTGTTTATCGATTACCATTTTTAGTTACACTTTTATTATTATTGATGGTTTTTATAGCGCAGCACTGTCTATTGATTTGCACCTTTTAAATGAAGTGAGAACACTTGTTCGTGAGAGCAGCTACTATTAACCACTCGCCACCCGGGCCAATTCTGACATTTCTCTCCTACGTGAAAAAATCATCGTTTCCATAAAGACACGGAGGAGCACGTTTGGGGTGGAGGAACGTGACTGGCCTGCACAGAGTCCTGACCTCAACCCGATAGAACACCTTTGGGATAAACTAGAGTGGAGACTGCGAGCCAGGCCTTCCTTGTCCAATATCGGTGCCTGACCTCACAGGTGCCCTTCTGGAAGGATGGTTAAACTTTCCCATAGCGAGCCAATGGGAGCCTAAGCCAGCCATTCCTTCCCTCCCCGTGCTCACTGGAGCGCTGGGGTGTTGAGGGAGCAGGAATGGCTGGCTTAGGCTCCCAGTGGCTCGCTATGGGAACGTTTGAGAGAGAGTTGCTGACAGTTCATTCTGCAGTCCTGTGACCCGTTTTCAGCCGACAGCAGGCTGAAGTTACAGAGCCGGTCCAGGCTCAGGCAAGATGGCGACAATGAAGTCAAGATCTGCCCACATGCCTTGACAGCCCAGCACTGAGGGGGGCAGAGAGCCGGTGACTGACAGTGACCAGTTCTCTGCTCAGGGAGCTGTGAGAACCAAGAGAGCCAGCGGGGGACAGGAGAAGCATTGGACTGATGCTGCATCCACCTAGGTAAGAGTGATTGGGGGGGGAGTCCATAATTCTCTTTTAAATGAAAAAAAAAGAAAAGAAAAAAAAAAAAAACACACAACATATGTTTACAAGCTTTTAGAAACTGTTTTGGGTGTCCTAATCCGAAATAATTCCAGAACACAAACCAACTTTAGAGTCTTTGTTGTGATCTTTGAGAACTAATTACTCCACAAATACAAGCAGCTAGAGAGGTGAAGGCTTTTGCTACTTTATTAAGAATATGTAACTGAATACAGGCTTTTAAGTACATAAGGGTACATAATGGAACGAGAGCATGTATGTAAAACGAAAAATTTACTTTTTTTTTTTTTTTGAAAATTCTGTTTATTAAAAGTTTTCAAACATGACAAACATACACAGAAGAAAAAGAGAGTGCCACGGCTCACACCATGACTCTCACGACCAACATGGTCGTAACATTGAAAAATGTACTGTGATACATTTGCCTATATGTCTCAGTGTACTGCTCCCTGCTAGCCATGTCTGTAGAGGTAGAAAGGAATTTCATGTGTGATTCATTCCTCTAACAGGTTATTGACGTGCTAATGTCCCCTCACTATTCTAAACGTTAATTGATCTATTGTGTTGTGTAAAGAAGATCTGTGTTTACCCTTAAAAGATGTGTATTGTATCATCAGGCTAAATGATTAGAGAAGTAGTATGTTAATTATTCTGATTGCTTCAGTGTAGTAATTAACTCCAGTGATGTCTTTATCTAAAGAAACGTGTCTGCATGGTCGGCTCCGACTTGTCTCCTATAATCTGTATGGGAAACCCCACTGTGTGAGGGGGGCGTTCCTAACAGGCTGTAACCACATATAAGCTGAGTTTTTGTGTCAATAAAGTGTCTTGGTTCCAGCATCCAGTCTTGACTCATGTGTGGGGAATCCTGTGATGTTCTTGTATGGAGAGGAGGGAATGCTTGACGGGGATATCATACCGATACCGTCACAACTGGTGGCAGCAGTGGGATCTTCCCTTCTACTCTCCTTTACACCCGGATTCCAAGCAGACACTGGAAGAACTACTGGAAGTTCGTGGAAGGATTGCTAGCAACAAAACCAAGCGGGTCATCATAGCGGAATCAATGGAGATAGACCAGGAGGACGGGATTGCAGCAACGCCAGCAGTACAAGAGATGGAGACACCAGTGATTCAGGAGGAGGAATCGCCAGCCAACAAGCTAATGAGAGAGAAGCTAGCGTGGTTCGGCCCGAACCCAACGCCGGATGTGGTGTTGAAAGTGATGGACCTGTTAGCGGAGGAGGCTAAACAAATAAGAGACGCAGAACTACAGAAGGCTAAAGAAATAAGAGACGCAGAGCTACAGAAGGATAAACAAATAAGGGACGCAGAACTACAGAAGGCTAAACAAATAAGGGACGCAGAACTACAGAAGGCTAAACAAATAAGGGACGCAGAACTACAGAAGGCTAAACAAATAAGGGACGCAGAACTACAGTTAAAACTGGCAGCAGTCCAACAAGCAGCCGCACCTTCTCCGAACAGTGAGTACAGCACAGCAGACACAAGGAAGATTCCGTTTAGCGCTTTTAAAGCTTTTGATGAAAAGGACTGTGAAATTGATAACTACCTGGCGGATTTTGAGCGACAATGTAACCTGCACCGAATAGCTAGAAGAGAGTGGGTTGCAATATTGTCAGGCAAACTGTCAGGCAAAGCTTCTGATGCTTTCCGGACCGTGCCAGATCAGGATATCCATAGCTACGCCCGGGTTAAAGAAGTGCTCCTGGCTCGTTATGCAGTAACCCCAGAGTCCCACCGACAGAAGTTCAGGGACTCACGCAAAACCACGAAAGACTCTTACGCAGAATGGGCATGCCAGCTGTCCCTGTCGGCCTCTAACTGGGTTAACAGCAGCCAGGCCACCACCGCAGAGGACATTTTGCAACTAATGCTCCTGGAGCAATTTTACAATCACATCCAGACGGATGTCAAAGATTGGGTGAGAGATCGCAGGCCCATGACTCTACCAGAGGCCGCGAAGTTGGCGGATGAATATGCGGATACTCGCAAGACAAACCAGGTCACACCACGGGTACAACCTCCACGACCAACGGCGCCCTCACACCCACCAGCCGCTAGATACCAACCTCCTAACAGACCGGTGACATCTAGCCCTCGCTATCCACGCCAGGAGGACAACGAACAACGCTGCTTCCGGTGCAAACAGTTGGGTCACTTCAAGCAGAATTGCCCCATGAATGACAACACCAGGTCAAATTGGTCTCAACCTGGGTACCGCCCACCAGCAGCAGCCCATTGAGTAGACTCGGCTTGGGATCCCCAGGAGCGGGGTCGGGAAGAACCATTGGGCACCCCTTACGAAGCCCTCATGGTACAATCTGCTATTACGGACAACAGGGAACACCATTGTCAGCTGGTCATGGGCTCCAGCCCTGAGCCAGAGGGGCCCTGGAGGGAGCTGGGCAGAAAGAGGCACCGCCGGCCACCCTTCAAGAAGAAGAGGTCCTGGAAGTCATATAACCAGCGGACCTGGGAGGAGAAGAAGCGACTGGAGGAGAGGGAGTCGCAGCAGGCATCCCAGATGCGGGCCGAGATGTTCGCCAAGGGCCCACCGGTGGCCCCTTACACCACCACCCAGTTCCTGATGAAGGACCACGTGGAGAGCCTGCAGGACATGAGCAAGCAGGAGCTGATCCGTGAGTACATAGAGCTGGAGGAGTGCATAAGCCGCATGGAGGAGGAGAACAACCACCTGAGGTCACAGCAGGCTGACCCCCCCAGGCTCCATGAACTGGAGATGGAGCTGGAGAAGCTCCAAGAGGAGAACCGGCGGCTGCGGAGGGAGCAGGGGGTGGCTGACCTTATGGGGCTCTGAGTCCCCTCTCCCCCCCCCGGACTCTGAGCACCAGTGCTACAACGAATATAACTTTTCCTTTTTATGAATCTCCTGTGATTGTCACTTCAGAGCCATAACCTGCCCCCTCCCATAGCGGGACACCTAGACGGCGGCGCACAGACCCATTCGCTGTCTTCACACTGACTTCTGGTGACTTTGCAGATCGCACAAAGACTTGGGGACTGACCGGCGTGTGATCTGACGACCCGGTGACATACCCGAGTCTGAAGCAGTTGTCAAGGGAGGTCAGTCATGCCAAACGGAGTTAACCTCGGACTAAAAGCTCTGAACCCGTCAACCCTACTGGACCAGGGAAGGTCCAACCGGGTTTGCCGGAGCAGGGAGCAAAAGGGGGGCCATTGTGATACATTTGCCTATATGTCTCAGTGTACTGCTCCCTGCTAGCCATGTCTGTAGAGGTAGAAAGGAATTTCATGTGTGATTCATTCCTCTAACAGGTTATTGACGTGCTAATGTCCCCTCACTATTCTAAACGTTAATTGATCTATTGTGTTGTGTAAAGAAGATCTGTGTTTACCCTTAAAAGATGTGTATTGTATCATCAGGCTAAATGATTAGAGAAGTAGTATGTTAATTATTCTGATTGCTTCAGTGTAGTAATTAACTCCAGTGATGTCTTTATCTAAAGAAACGTGTCTGCATGGTCGGCTCCGACTTGTCTCCTATAATCTGTATGGGAAACCCCACTGTGTGAGGGGGGCGTTCCTAACAGGCTGTAACCACATATAAGCTGAGTTTTTGTGTCAATAAAGTGTCTTGGTTCCAGCATCCAGTCTTGACTCATGTGTGGGGAATCCTGTGATGTTCTTGTATGGAGAGGAGGGAATGCTTGACGGGGATATCATACCGATACCGTCACATGTACTTAAAGCGGAGTTCCACCCTAAAGTGGATCTTCCGCTCATCTGACTCCTCCCCCCCCCCCTTCAGTGCCACAATTTGCACCTTTCGGGGGGAGGGGGGGGAACAGGATACCAGTCTTTGACAGGCATCGGTACTGATACCTAGCATTTGCCCAAGTACCTGCAATTGCTCCGATGCTTCACCCGATACCTGGACAGTCAGGGCTATCAGTGCGGTGGGGGAGTTACAAGCACCGATCACTGCTGACTGTCACTGTATCCTCCTCCAGCCCCCCTCCGTGCTGCCGTCTCCCGCCTTGTCCCCCGCCGTGCTGCCATGTCCCCCCAGTAAATCTGGCTTCTACCTTTTGATCACTGACTCTGTCCATTCAAATAACTGAAACATCGTAAAGTGTGTTTACGCAATGTTTCAGTTTATGAATGGAGAAGAGCCGCTTTCTTCTCTCCATTCATTTTCAGCGCAGCTGAAGCTGCAGAGAAAGGGACTGGGGAACCTGTGTCCTTAGTCCCTTTCCCTGTCTCAAAGGGGAAATGTCAGAGGTCTGTTAAGACCCCTGATATCTCACTCACCAAAGCCCCCCCAACAGGGCTGATAAAAATAAAAAATAAAAATTGCAATAAATAATAATTGTAAGAAAATAAAAATTCAATAAAAACACAGACCCTCCCCCCCTTTTTAAAAAAAAATATAGCATTGTAAAAAATATATATATATATATATATATATATATATATATATATATATATACATACATATATATATATATACATATATATATATATATATATATATACATACATACATATATATATATAGTAAAAGTTACAAAAAAATAAAATACTGACACATGTGCCACTGTCACAGGAGATTTAAAAAAAAAAAAAAAAAAAAAGTATCGTATCGGCGAGTACTTGGAAAAAAAATAAATAAAAAAAGTATCGGTACTTGTACTTGGTCTTAAAAAAAAAAAAAATTGGTATCGGGACAACCCTAATGTACACTGTCTGCGTTCAGGGCCACGGTGTGTCTTTTATTCTACTTGCATGCAGCTCCACGCGCATAAAACGAATGCCTCATTCACACTGGCTTCTGTGCCCATGTATATGGGGCCTAAGGACTAATGCTACCTTATTATGGCAGAGACCGGTTCACTGTACAATAAAAATAATTTGATGTTTGACAAAAGCTGCTCCTTAACATTAAAGTTGTTTTAAAAAAGGTACAAATTTGTTTCCTAAATAGCTTCCTTTACCTTAGTGCAGTTCTCCTTCACTTACCTCATCCTTCCATTTTGCTTTTAAATGTCCTTATTTCTTCTGAGAAATCCTCACTTCCTGTTCTTCTGTCTGTAACTCCACACAGTAATGCGAGGCTTTCTCCCTGGTGTGGAGTGTCGTGCTCGCCCCCTCCCTTGGACTACCGGAGAGTCAGGACGCCCACTAACACACAGCTCCTTTATCTGCAACGTAGAGAGCGTCCTGACTCTCCTGCAGTCCAAGGGAGGGGGTGAGCAAGACACTCCACACCAGGGAGAAAGCCTCACATTGCCGTGTGTAGTTACAGACAGAAGAACAGGAAGTGAGGATTTCTCAGAAGAAATAAGGACGATTAAAAGCAAAATGGAAGGATGAGGTAAGTGAAGGAGGACTGCACTAGGGCCGAAACAACTAATCGATTAATCGTCAACTAATGGATTATGAAATTATTCGATTACAATTTTCATAATCGATTAATCGGCCAGTAACATAATGGGGTTAAATAAACTAAAATTATCCCTTTATAGTACAAAAAAGCAAATCGCTACTGTAAATATTCCTTTCACTGTCAAACAGTAAAAAAAAAAAAAAAAAAAAATGAACCCCTAATGATTATTTGCTCTTTTTGTACTTATTTTAGTTTTTTTAACCCCCATTATGTTACTAAACATGCTCAGGCCTGGGTTCACACCTCTGTTTTTTGGTGCTTTTTGCAGAAACACACTACAGTTCATTTACATGTTTTCCTATGGGACACGTTCACATCCATGATTTTTCTTCAGCTGCTGCGTATTTGGAAAGGGAAGGACTTTTTAACGCAAAACTGTGCCATTTAGTTTTTTTTTTTGGTTTATTATACTTCAATGGAAAAGCTTCAGAAAAGCATGTAATGTCTTTTTGCAGCAATATGTGTTTTGTAATCTGCCCAACAAGTAATTGGCCCAAAAAAAAAAACTCAACGACCGCCGCATGTACATATACGTCGGCAAAATGGCACGGACAGGCAGAACGACGTGCCCGCACGTCGCTGCCTTTCCGCGGGTCCGATCGGGACCCCCCCCCCCCCGGTACATGCGGCGGTCGGTAAGCCTCAGGGAGCGATCCCGGATGAGGGCGCCCCCTCGCGATCGCTCCCCGGAGCTGAAGAACGGGGAGAGCCGTATGTAAACACGGCTTCCCCGTGCTTCACTGTGGCGGCGCATCGATCGAGTGATCCCTTTTATAGGGAGACTCGATCGATGACGTCAGACCTACAGCCACACCCCCTACAGTTGTAAACACACACTAGGGCAGGGGTCTGCAACCTTTAAGACATAAAGAGCCACTTGGACCCGTTTCCAAAGGAAAACAAAAAAAAAAAAAACTGGGAGCCGCAAAACCATTGCGACATTTAAAACAAATATAACACTGCATATATTGTTTCTTACCTTAATGCTATATACTGGATCGTGCAGTCAGATTCCACCTCCACATGCCCAGCAAATGCAATACTGTACAATATATCAGATAAGAGTGCGTGCCCAGGCTGGCCCCAGACTAGGGCGCTCTCCCCCCCCGCCCCCCCCCCCCAGTCCCAGACACTTCCAATCCACACATGATGCCGGTCCTCACCTGCGTTGCCTGCTCTAGTGCTCTTACTGTCTGTGTCACTCGTCGTCTGTCTCTCTCTCTTCGCAGGGCCACGGTCTTTGATCCGGAGCGGAGCCTCCGCGGGGGATATGTCGAGGGCTGAGCTGAGAGCTCTCGAGTCGTGACAGGCTGAGGCGGGCAGGAGACTCCAGGCGCGTGCATGCGCCAGCACCACCCAGGCCGCGAGCACAGACAGGCCAGCTCTGTGGCCAGTCACATGACGCACCGTGACCAAATCACAGGCCAGCCCTGGCCTGTGGCCACATGACCCCCCCCCCCCCCCGCACACTGCGTGGTAGATGTAATTGCGGTAACGCCGCCCAAGTAATTGGAACGGCGTTACCGCGAGGGTAAGAGTAATCAGGTAGATTACTCGTTACCCTCAAAAGGTGCCCCGGAGCCGTGGCAAAGGTTCAAAAGAGCCGCGGGTTGCTGGCACCTGCACTAGGTGAACCCCAACTCCTACAGCGCCCCCCTGTGGTTAACTCCCAAACTGCAACTGTCATTTTCACAATAAACAATGCAATTTTAATGCATTTTTTGCTGTGAAAATGACAATGGTCCCAAAAATGTGTCAAAATTGTCCGAGGTGTCCGCCATAATGTCGCAGTCACGAAAAAAAAATCGATGATCGCCGCCATTAGTAGTAAAAAAAAAAAAAAATAATAAAAATGCAATAAAACTATCCCCTATTTTGTAAACGCTATAAATTTTGCGCAAACCAATCGATAAACGCTTATTGCGATTTTTTTTTTACCAAAAATAGGTAGAAGAATACGTATCGCCCTAAACTGAGGGAAAATTTTTTTTTATATATATATTTTTGGGGGATATTTATTATAACAAAAAGTAAAAAATATTGAATTTTTTTCAAAATTGGCGCTCTATTTATGTTTATAGCGCAAAAAATAAAAAACCGCAGAGGTGATCAAATACCACCAAAAGAACGCTCTATTTGTGGGAAAAAAAGGGACGCCAATTTTGTTTGGGAGCCACGTCGCACGACCGCGCAATTGTCTGTTAAAGCGACGCAGTGCCGAATCGCAAAACCTGGCCGGGTCCTTTAGCTGCCTAAAGGTCCAGGTCTTAAGTGGTTAAGTTTTAACAGCAGCCAACTGCGCCCGGCTAGATTTATTGAGAGGGAGGGGAAGGCACCTGTCCAGTGTTGTATACACAGATCAGCTAAGGGAGATGGACTGTGGATAACATTAAGCGGATCCTGTCTGGCATGGTATATATACAGATCATAATACTTTGGGTAGGAAGACGGATGTATGGCATTATGAGTTGCTCTCTCCAGCCGCTGGCACATATCCCATACTGCACTGCAGCACGGCTCTGCAGCTCTACAGGCATCAACCCTTCAGAAAGCGGCAGAGAATATTTACTGGTGACACAATGACAGGGTCTATCAGCACCCGCAAGTGTGGGGGGGGGGGGGGGGCTCCATAGCACAGCAGGATATCCTGGAAGGTGAAATCCTTGCTGAAGATAAACATGAGGGGAAGCCAGAGGAAGGAATGTTTATATCACACCAGTGATTAGGAGCTTTTCTGCTAAGAGGTTTTGCTGCTAGTGGCTCTGCACACATCAGCTAAGAGAGAAACACAAAAAAAAGGGAACAACCTGACCCTTGCAAAGCAACAGGTGCACTTTATGGCTCGCTCACACTACAATAAAGCGCGGCCAAACACATACATCGCCACACCACACGGTAGTGCGCGTTAATATGTTGGGGTGCCATTCATTTTATATATGACACCCCAGCAGGCATTCAGAAGACAACTGCATTCCTGTGCACCCAAATACTATTAGGTAGTGTCAGTAAGAGTTAGGCCGGCGTATCAGTAGATAAGTCGACCCAACTCAGAATCTACGCCGACTTATGTTTAAGCGTATGTTTTACGCTTAAACATATCTAAGATACGACGGCTTGCGCCGTCCTATCTTAGATTGCAATTTTTCGGATGGCCGCTAGGTGGCGCTTCCATTACGGTCAGCGTAAAATATGTAAATGAGTTGATACGCCGATTCACGAACGTACGCCCGGCCGCCCGCAGTAGATTTACGCCGTTTCCGTAAGGCATTAGCAGGCCTAAAGTTATTCCATCTATTAGGTGGAATAACAATGTTAAAGTATGGCCGCCGTTCCCGCCGCGAGATTCGAATGGTTTACGTCGTTTGCGTAAGTCGTCCGCGAATCGGGATTTACGTCGTTTACGTCCACGTCAAAATCAATAGGCCCGTGCGGCGTACTTAGCCGCAATGTGAACTGGGAAATGTAGGCGCCTGGCGTATGCGCAGTAAACTAAAATTGTCAAAAACGTGAGGTCAAGCCTCATTACCATAAAACACGCCCCCCTCCAACACATTTGAATTAGGCGCCCTTACGCCCGCCGCATTTACGCTACGCCGCCCTAAGTAAGGAGGCAAGTACTTTGAGAATACAGTACTTGCCTCTCTTACTTAAGGCGGCGTAGTGTAAACACGCTAGGCTACGCCGCCTTAGATTTGCGCGCCCCTACCTGAATCTACCTATATATCTATCTTCTCCCTTGTGAGCTTACCTGAGTAGCCCTTCTCCACCTTCAACTTCCATAATAGACAATGAAGCCGGGTACACACGATCAGAATATCGGACAAGTTTTCATCCGTTACTTTTTTTGCATGCTAGTCTCATATCAAAAGCAAACTCCCTGCCTGCGGAACACCATGACTATAATTAGCGGCTATAGCCACCGGCAGGAATCGCATGCAAAAAAATCCAAGAGGTTGGCTCTACTGAAGTCGATGGAGCGTTATCCCAATTTAACAGAAAAAGTTGAAAAAAAATAGGATTTTTTGTACTCCCCGTAAAATCCTTTTCTCTGTCGTCCATGGACGGACACAACACCTTAAATCTTGACAAGTGGGTTATGTTTCTGTTCATAGGAGAGGAGTCCTCTCCTATGAACAGAAACATAACTCACTTGTCAAGACTTGTGAAGGCTGTGTCTGTCCATGGACGATAAGACAAAAAAGGATTGCAACACCCGCCATGTTATTCTCTAGGGCAGGGGTCTCCAAACTACGGACCGCGGGCCACATTCGGCCCGCCAGGCCATTTCTTCCGGCCCGCAGCTTGAATCCTTAGCTCCCCTGTTAGTTGTGGAACCTGCGCTGCATATTCGCCCCAGGCAATATGCAGCGCAGGTCCCGCAATCCCTCCCGGCGTCTCACTGTGTTGGCTGCTGGGACCACGGCATACCAGCAGCCAATGAGATGTTTAGTGCAGACCCGTTGCCGCCTCCCTGTTAACCAGTAACGAGTGTGTTATACCAGCGGGGCAGGAGTCGGGATGTGCAGCAGGTCTACACAGCCAGTGATGGAGACGCGCTGGACACATGCAAAGAGGGGGGCTGATACACTTGTGTGGGGGTGGGTTGAATGGCTCTGATGGGGACACATGTGGGGGGGGGGGGCTTACTCTTATGGGGACACATGTGGGGGGTTGATAACTCTTATGGCTCTGATGGGGACACAAATATGTGGGGGCTGATGACTGATGGGGACACAAATTTTGGGGGGCTGATGACTCTGATGGGGACATAAATGTGGGGGGGGGTGGTGATGACTGATGGGGACACAAATATCTGTGGGGTCTGATGGCTCTGATGGGGACACAAATGTGGGGGTGCAGGTGGCTCTTATGGGGACACAAACATGTGAGGATGGGGGGCTGATGGCTCTAATGGTGACACAAATATGCGGAAGGGGAGGTGATGGCTCCGATGGGGACACAAATATGCAGGTAGGGGTGGGCTGTGATGGGGACACAAATATGCAGGTAGGGGTGGGCTGTGCTGGGGACACAAATGCGCAGGGAGACTTGAATGAATAATGGGGTGGCTCTAATGGTGACACCAATTTGTGGGGATAGCCTGATGAGTGATGGGGAACAGGTGTATGGGGAGACTGATGGGGACACAGATGTATGGGGACACAGATGGATGGGGACACGGGTGTAAAGCCTCATGCACGCCGGAAGTTTAGCCCCGCTGCATGATGCTCCAGCGTTTAGGTGCCAGCAAAGAATATAGGAGCACCATCCAGTCCTGCTGTCAGCAGTAAGTCAAATTCTATTCTATTCTTCTTCTACTGTGACTTTATTTATAAATATTTTTTTTGGCCCGCGAATATGTGTAAAATATAGAATGTGGCCCTCGAAGTAAAGAGTAGAGTCTAGGGCTTCCGCTTTAAAAAAAAAAATATATATGTTTGGGAGTTCAAGTCATTTTCTAGCAAAAAAAAATATATATATATATATATTTTTTTTAACATGCAAGACAGAAATGTCAGAATTGGCCTGGGTGGCAAGTGGTTAAACCTGGTTGGTGGCTGCAGAAAAATAAAATGTCAGCTCTTAGTGCTGACACTGAAATACATCAGGCCCATGGATAGTATGCGTTTTATTATGACGACTGTTGCGTAGCTCACGACCGAGCGCTCCCCTAGCCCGTGTCCTCTCCTTAATGAGAAGAGAATATAGGAGGAGAACGCAGGAGGAGAACAGCTGCCCCAGGTGTCCCAGCGCTTCTTCACAGGATTATTATCTGTGTCCCCGGCTAATGCCGTCATCACCTAAAAATCACTTCTTTGCCTTGGGACTTGTCAGATAACACCAGTTCAACCTGCTCACACCTGCTGTACTGGAACTACAAGT
Source organism: Rana temporaria (assembly GCF_905171775.1). Lineage (NCBI taxonomy): Eukaryota > Metazoa > Chordata > Amphibia > Anura > Ranidae > Rana > Rana temporaria. The sequence continues at coordinate 466,707,546 of NC_053491.1, read as the reverse complement.
CTCAGCAATGTGCCGCCAGTGGGGGGGGGGGGAAATCTCCGGGCATGCTGACACTTGACATGCTCTAATATACAACACCCGTAATTCACTAGTCATTGTAGCGCTGTCAGGGAGGGAGGGGGGAGGGGGACAGGTGCTCTGCACATTATTACTGTGAGAAAGATTTGACATATAAAGAGAACCTGTCACAATCCAATATTCAGGACAAAGTGACCAATTCTCTTCCCATTACCCGACCACTAAATGATACCTTTGTCACACCACCCTGACACTCATTTAGCCTGTGAGGAACCTCAGAAATACCCACTAATTCTAACTATGAGGAAACATGTGGCCTCCTCCTCTTGTCTGGGCAACCAGGGCCGGCCTTAGGTGTTCAGGCGCCCTGTGCGAGATAATCCTGTGGCGCCCCCCCCCCCCCAAATGGCCCCTGTAAATTCAAGTATAGGGTGGTATTGGGACCGCTGGGGCAATATAGGGCAGGTTGGGGTGATATAGAGCACGGTGTGGTGGCATAGGGCAGGTTGCGGTGGCATAGGGCAGGTTGCGGTGGCATAGGGCAGGCTGGGGTGGCATAGGGCAGGCTGAAGCTTGAGCGCCCCCACCTCTGTGGCGCCTGGGTGAACTGCACCCCATCTAGGATCGGCCCTGATGTGACTCACATTCTGTGAGTTGTGTGTGCCGCAGGGCGACCCCTGTTGCCCATGGCGCCCTGTGCAGCCGCACAGCTCGCACACCCCAAAGGCCGGCCCTGTGGGCAACCAATCATAATATGTTGCGAGAGAGAAAATTGTTAACCCCGTGTAAGCTCTGACATGGAGCTTACACAGGACTGAGGCTCCGTTCACACCTAATGCCGATGTGGTTCCCACCAGGGATCCAGTGCGTCCTGGTTCACCGCTTCAGGTCTGACTTCTGCCCACATTTTTGACTGAATTTCGGACCTAAAAACTGACCAAACGACGCACAGGGCTCCTGCGCAAATTCGCACCGGAGGCGCATCAGAGATATGTGAACCGGCTCCATAGAGAGCCATTCACATTCTCCTGCTATTGGAGTATTGGATGCAGGGATCCTTCATCCAATTCGCAATAGTGTGAACCCGGCCTTAGACTCCGGGCTCATTCCACATTGGCTTGTGCTTGTTTGCCTTAGAGCTGCACGATTCTGGGAAAATGAGAATCGCAATTCGTTTGCATAAAATGAAGATCACGATTCTCACTTTTTTTTTTTTATTTAAAGCGGTAGTAAACCCCATTCTTGTCAATATTGCCCATGTTGTCACCTCTACTCATGTTGTCACCATTGCCCATATATGTATACTCTCGCTCAGGCCCCCAGGTAATACAATGGTTCGCTCTCTCAGGCTCCGGGTTACAGGGAACCCCTCCGCCGGCCCTCACCTTGGTGCTTTCCCGTCTTCTGCCTCCTCCAGCGGTAAAGCTCCGGCCGGGCTCCCCCAGCACCTGCCCTCATCTCCCCGGCTCCGGTCAGCATTCTCTGCTCCGCTCCCTGTCTGGAACCAGGCCCGCTAGGAATCCTGGGATTGGTAGTTCTACAAGGAGACCTCCCCCTTCACTAGCAACAGAGGCGGGCCTACATATCCCGGCATGCCATGCGGCGCAGCAGCGGGCGGCGGATGATGACGTTCCTGCTGCGGATTGGAGGATGGTGGTGATGGGGAATGTGAGCGACTTCCGGGACACATGGCACAGGTGAGAATAATTTATGGCCGCACCCAAAAATCGCGGGTCATCCCGCGGGGAGATCGTGGGCGGGGAGAATCGAGATCGCGATTCTCTCCGTGATTAATCGTGCAGCTCTAGTTTGCATTGTATAGGAGCAACGAGGAGCAGTGACTGCGTTGTAAACACATCACACTGTTCAATTTTTTTTTTTTTTAACTTTATTGAAGCATCACAAATGAAATGTTATTAAAGTCTATGCAACGCAGGGTTATACAGTGACGTACACCGATCAGCCATACACTGACGGGTAAAGTGGGCTACACCGATTATCTCTGGCAAGTGAAAATTGGTAGCATAAATTAGGCAGCAAGTGAACATGTTGCTGAAGTTGAGGTGTTGAAAGCAGAAAAAGATAAATAAAATGGGCAATCGTAAGGATGTGGACAACTTTGACAAGGGCCGAATGGTAATGCCCAGACCAGTGGTTCTCAAGTACCCCACAACAGGCCATGTTTTGGGAATTTCTCTTAGGTAAAACAGCGGTCAAAAATACCAAGCCATTGACTGCGATTTAACCGCTTGCCGACCAGCCGCCGCAGTTTTACAGCGACAGGTCGGCTCCCCTGCGCGAGAGCACGTAATATAACATCGGCTCTCGCGCAGGCCACTAGGGGCACGTGCGCCCCCCCCCCCCGCTCACCCCTGACTCCTGTGCATGTGCCCGGCGGGCACGATCGCCGCCAGGCACACGCGATCGCTCGTTACAGAGTGGGGACCGGGAGCTGTGTGTGTGTAAACACACAGCTCCCGGCCCTGTCAGGGGGAGAAATGACTGACCGTCTGTTCATACAATGTATGTACAGACGGTCAGTCATTTCCCCTAGTGAGGCCACCCCCCCTACAGTTAGAACACACCCAGGGAACATACTTAACCCCTTCCCCGCCCCCTAGTGTTAACCCCTTCACGGCCAGTGGCATTTTTATAGTAATCCAATGCATTTTTATAGCACTGATCGCTATAAAAATGCCAATGGTCCCAAAAATGTGTCAAAAGTGTCCGAAGTGTCCGCCATAATGTCGCAGTACCGGGGGAAAAAAAAAAAAAAAAACGCTGATCGTCACCATTACTAGTAAAAAAAAAAAAAAATAATAATAAAAATACCCCCTATTTTGTAAACGCTATTACTTTTGTGCAAACCAATCTAACGCTTATTGCGATTTTTTTTTTACGAAAAATATGTAGAAGAATACGTATCGGCCTAAACTGAGGGAAAAAAAAAAGTTTATATATTTTTGGGGGATATTTAAGTAAAAAATATATTTTTTTTTCAAAATTGTCGCTCTATTTTTGTTTATAGCGCAAAAACTAAAAACCGCAGAGGTGATCAAATACCACCAAAAGAAAGCTCTATTTGTGGGGGGGGGATTTTGTTTGGGATCCACGTCGCACGACCGCGCAATTGTCAGTTAAAGCGACGCAGTGCCGAATCGCAAAAAGTGCTCTGGTCTTTGACCAGCAATACGTTCCGGGGCTTAAGTGGTTAAAGTACCTGTGCACGATAAAAGGAAAACCTGAAAACATGGCCTGTTAGGGGGGAGGTTCTTGAAGACAGGGTTGAATACCACTGGCCTAGACAACTGGGTCAGGGCATCTCCAAAACTACAGCCCCTGTGGGATGTTCCCGGTCTGCAGTGGCCAGTACCAAGCAAAAGTGGTCCAAGGAAGGAACACCAGTGAATCAGTGGATGGGGTCGTGGGCGGCCAAGGCTCACTGATGTAAGTGGGGAGGGAAGTCTGGGCTATATAGGCCATTCCAATAGAATTGCTGATAAAGTGAATGCTGGTTCTGACAGGATGGAGCTGTGGAGCCACAGACCGTTCAGGGTGCTCATAGAAGATAGAAAAAAACTTGGATGGTCCAAGTTAATAAATCTTTAAAGTCGTTACTTGCACTAGAGCTGCACGATTCTGGCCAAAATGAGAATCACGATTTTTTGGCTTAGAATGAAGATCACGATTCTCTCACGATTTTTATACAAAACAAAAAAATGGGCCAACTTTACTGGCTAGTTATTTTTTAATTAAAGTAATTTTTTCCAAAAAAATTGCATTTTACCACTTGCCTACTGCCCACACCCCCTTCCTGCCCAGACTAAATTTTAGCTTCCAGCAGTGCGTCACTTTAACTGACAATTGCGCGGTCGTGCGACGTGGCTCCCTAACAAAATTGGCGTCCTTTTTTTCCTACAAATAGAGCTTTCTTTTGGTGGTATTTGATCGCCTCTGAGGTTTTTAGTTTTTGTGCTATAAACAAAAAAAGAGCGACAATTTTGAAAAAAAACAATATTTTTTACTTTTTGCTATAATAAAATATCCCATTTTTTTTTTTATATATTTTTTTTTTATCTCCGTTTAGGCCGATACGTATTCTACATATTTTTGGTAAAAAAAAAAAAAAAAAATTGCAATAACCGTATAGTGACTGGTTTGTTATATTGCCTACAAAATAGGGTGACATAATTATGATTTTTTTTATTTTATTTATTTTTTACTAGGAATGGCGGCGGTCTGCGATTTTTTTTTCGGGACTGCGACATTATAGCGGACACATCGGACACTTTTGACACATTTTTGGGACCATTCACATTTATACAGTGAACAGTGCTATAAATATGCACTGATAACTGTATAAATGTGACTGGCAGGGAAGGGGTTAACCACTAGGGGGTGGGGAATGGGTTAAATGTGTAGCCTAGTGAGTGTTCCAACTGTGGGGGGAGGTGACCGATCTATGTCCCTATGTACAAGGGACACAGATCGGTCTCCTCTCTCTGACAGGACGTGGAGCTCTGTGTTTACACACAGAGATCCATGGTCCTGCTCAGTTACTGGGCAATCGCGGGTGCCCGGCGGCCATCGCGGCCGCTGGGCACGCGCACTGTGTTCCCAGTAACGCGACGGGTGCGCGCGCGCCCCCTAGCAGCTTCTAATGACAGGACGTCATATGCTGGGTAGAACAGGAGATTCCGCCGCCATCATTTGACGGCGTGCGGTTGTAAGGAGGTTAAAAAGACTGCTGCGCAAATACAGTGCAACATAAAATAATGCAACAACCGCCATTTTATTCTCTATGGTCTCTACTAAAAAATTATATAATGTTTGGGGGTTCCAAGTAATTTTCTAGCAAAAAAAAATTGCTCTGCAGAGGCGCATTGCTGGCAGTATAAACCCTTTTTCGGGGGGGTAAAACTGCACGGCTAGCGGCCGAATACCGCTGCAATTCCGACGGTAAAGCGCCGCTAAAAATAGCAGCGCTTTAACGCCACCGCTTCTCCCGCCCCAGTGTGAAAGGGGCCTTAAGGCCTCGTGTACACTGTTGCTGGTAAGCGGACACTTAGGAGCAGTTGGGCCTTTTTTTTCAGCCGTCCCTGAAATCTCCTCTATGTTATCTTATCAGTACACAGGGTCTTATAGTCATTTCTAGGCAGTCGAGTTTAAAAGGATTTTTTGGAACGCAAAAAAAAAAAAATGCATTCAGGATGGATTTGAAATGCCAAATACCTGTAACAGCTTGTAAACATGTGTAAACGTGGTAACTCGCGTTTAGCCTTGTTTTGTTTACAGGCATTTTTAATGGAGATATATTTTTGACTATTAACCACTTCGCAGCCGCGCTACAGACAAAAGACGTCTACAGCGCGGTGCTCAATTGCCGGATGTCCCTGGACGTCCTCCTGTTTACTAGATCCGGGCGCACATCAGGCAAAATCTGTGCCCGCCGCGTCACGTGGGTTGCCGAAGCACGTGCCTGGCGGCCGCGATTGTCTGCTGGGTTACCGCGATCGGCAGTTACAGAGCCAGGGACGTGGATCTTTGTGTGTAAACAGAGATCCACGTCCTGTCAGGGAGAGGAGACCGATGGTGTGTCCCTTGTACATAGGGACACAGATCGGTCACCTCCCCCAGTCAGTCCCCTCCCCCCACAGCAAGAATCACTCCCAGGGAACACATTTAACCCCTTGATCGCCCCCTTGTGTTAACCCCTTCCCTGCCAGACAGCAAACTTTGCACACTTGTAGAACTGGGGCTACATGTGTGCCAAGTTTTGGGTCCAGGGGACCTACAGCCGGCCGGTACCGGGTCCCCAAAGTTACCGAAGAAATTACCGCTTAAAAGGGTGTTCCAGCCTTTTTTTAAGTTTATTAAAAGTCAGCAGCTACAAAAAGTGTAGCTGCTGACTTTTAATAAACAGACACTTACCTGCTCCACGGTTCCAGCGACGCGCCGGCCGGGGCTCCGCTCCTCGCCTCCCCTCGCCGGCCGGCGTCTTCATTCCTAGTGTGGGCACCCGGCAGTGACAGCTTTCGGCTTCACGGTCGGGCACCCACTGCGCATGCGCGAGCGGCGCCGTCCGATTGGACAGGCATTTGTCTACAGGGAGGGGCTGCAATAAGGCGATTAAGCTATTCGCCTTACCAGCCCCTCGGCGGAAGGAAGAAGTGGGACAGGAAGTCCCACTCCTCCTGAAGCCCCCACTCCCCCCCCAAAAAAAATGACATGCCAAATGTGGCATGTAAGGGGGCAAGGAGTGGATTAAGCGGAAGTTCCATTTTTAGGTGGAACTCCGCTTTAACATGGGAGTCTATGGAAGGGGTGCCAGACTTTGAAAAATCAGTGCTCCCCCCCGGGCCGTAGGTCCCCCGGACAAAAAAAAAAAAAAAAAAAACAACTTTGCACACTTGTAGAGGAAGGCTGCATTCACACCTGAGCGTAGGGCGTTCGGTCGTTTTTTTTCGCGCGTATTCATGCTTATTTGCGCGTTTGCATACAGCGTCGTGCGACGTTTTTGTACTTCGGCGTTTCTTATTTTAGCCAATAGGAAAAAATTATCATCTTTTCATCACTTGTTGCTATGTTGGTAGATTTTTTTTAATCTTCTGCATGGGCGACAAGTTCTATTGATTAAAGCGACGAAACGCCCATAGCAAACGCCCGTTGTCGCTCAATACGCGCGTTTCCCATTACTTTCTATGGGGGAAAAAAAACGCTCAAACGCCGCTGTCGCGCGATTCGCGCGACAAAAAAAGGTCCGGGACTTGTTTGAGCTTCGCGCGACAGGCGTTCAGGTGTGAACAGTCACCATAGGGAATAATGTTAATTCTCCCCTCTGGCGTTTGTGAGCAGTGCGCTTCAGGCGTAAAAACGCCTAGGTGTGAATGGGGCCGAAGAGTGGGGGATATAGGTGTGCCAAGCTTGGGGTCGGCCAGCCGGTACCGGGTCCCCAAAGTCCGGGAGAACAGGCGCAAAAAGGTGACTCGAGTATAAGCAGAGGGGGGTATTTTCAGAACCAAAAAATGTGCTGAAAAACTCGGCTTATACTCGAATATATACGGTATGCATTCTTAGATTTGTCCATGCTAGACCAATGGGATCCATGCAATAAAAACACGCCTGGAATTCAGCTTCGGCAGCAAATTGTGGAATTTTGTAACAGGCTGTCCAACAAGCTTTATATATAGGTGTCGAACCATTAAAAAGGGTGCCAATATGAAAGGAAAGGTTTTACTCTAATCACTCCAAATGTTTAACATAAAACACCAAGATTAAACTCCTAGTGAAGTAAACCCACAGGGATTGCTGGGGATGCATTACAATGTTGAGAACTGTGGAGAGGATGTGGGCCAAGGAGCCGGGGGGGGGGGGGGGGGGTGAAAATCCTGAGCTGCGGCCACGGACTCGAGGAAGAGAAATTTTAATTTTCTGGTGGCTGCAGATCGACGTGCAATTATTGTTTTTTTTTTTTTTTTGATTAACGTTAAAACTACAAAACGGCTGTTGCAGCAATTATACAGAGCATTAATGTTTAATGAAGCTGAAGTTTTCCTTTAACATGAAGGCGATGGGGCTTGCTTTGTACAGGAAGCAGGCATTAGGAGTTAACCCCAGAACTGCTCCGTTATCAAATGCAGTGCCTGGATACAGTGGGTACTGTTTGTGAATATAGGACTGTAAATGGTCAAAGTGACTTAAATGGAACCCGGTACTTCAAAGAAATGATGCATGGACATGCAAACATTCACAGTTAAAGGCATACTCCAAACAGACGCAAATGCCATTTAACCACTTTACCCCCGGCCCATATTGCTGGTCAAAGACCTGAGCACTTTTTGCGATTTGGCACTGCGTCGCTTTAACGGACAATTGCGCGGTCGTGCGACGTGGCTCCCAAACAAAATTGGCGTCATTGTTTCCCCACAAATAGAGCTTTCTTTTGGTGGTATTTGATCACCTCTGCGGTTTTTAGTTTTTGCGCTATAAACAAAAAAAGCGAAATTTTGAAAAAAATGATTTTTTTTACTTTTTACCATAATAAATATCCCCCAAAAGTATATAAAAACTATTTTTTTTTCAGTATAGGCCAATACGTATTCTTCTACATATTTTTCGTAAAAAAAAAAAAATCGCAATAAGCGTTTATTGATTAGTTTGCGCAAAAAAAGTTATAGCGTTTACAAAATAGGGGGTAGTTTTATGGCATTTTTATTAATATTTTTTTTTTTTACTAGTAATGGCGGCGATCAGCAATTTTTTTTCGGTACTGCGACATTATGGCGGACACTTCGGACACTTTTGACACATTTTTAGGACCATTGGCATTTTAATAGCGATCAGTGCTATAAAAATGCATTGGATTACTATAAAAATGACACTGGCAGGGAAGGGGTTAACACTAGGAGGCGGGAAAGGGGTTAAGTATGTTCCCTGGGTGTGTTCTAACTGTAGGGGGGGTGGACTCACTAGGGGAAATGACTGATCGCTATTCATACATTGTATGAACAGACGATCAGGCATTTCTCCCCTGACAGGACCGGGAGCTGTGTGTTTACACACACACACACACACACACACACACACACTCAGCTCCCGGTTCTCGCTCTGTAACGAGCGAACGCGGGAGCCCGGCGGTAATCGCGGGCACACGCGCAGGGGGGGGCGCCAGCCCCTAGTGGTCGCTTCGAGAGCAGACGTAGAGCTACCGGATCTCGCGCAGGAGAGCCAACCTGCGGAGGCTGGTCGGCATCTAGTTAACACAGCTGCCCGTATTCCATTATAAGGCCCGGTTCACACCGGTGCGATGCAAGAACCCTGCAAATCAACTGCGGATTCCTGCATCGCACCCGACTCGCACGGCAGTTCACAATGCCATATGCGAGCTGGGGAGTGTCATATGTCAAAGGCACCCCCATTTCTGCTCGCGTATCGCACTGAGAACTGACAGTTCGGACATGAAATCGGATCGCATTGATCCGATTCTGGTCCGAACAGAAAAAAAGGGTCCTGTGCGTGTTTGGACCGAATGCGGTGCGATATCAGCCATACTATCTGTGTGGCTGAAATCACATCGCATGTAATGTGAACAGCAGTGCGCTGCTAATTACATGCGATGTCTGGCATCGCACAAGTGTGAATCGGGCCTGAAGAGATATCTATAGCCAAAACTTTTTTCTAGTTTGAGATGAAGTGGGGGAAAAAGGTTAGACCCCGTCAGGTATTACTGCTATCCGGGGGTTTCCATTAGGGAGATTCCCCGTCACTTCCTGTTCTGATGGCACAGTCCTACCAGACAGGAAATGAGGGAAAATCTACAACAGGGAAACAGACAATAAAATAGCTGACCGGGGGTTCTGCCATTCCCCTACTTAAAGTGGTTGCAAACCCTTACAAGACCACTTTAACCTACAGGTAAGCCTAGATTAAAGGTGTTGTAAAAGTAAAAAAAAAAAAAAATCTTCCTTTACCTTAGTGCAGTCCTCCTTCACTTACCTCATCCTTCCATTTTGCTTTTAAATGTCCTTATTTCTTCTGAGAAATCCTCACTTCCTGTTCTTCTGTCTGAAAGTCCACACCGTAATGCGAGGCTTTCTCCCTGGTGTGGAGTGTCGTGCTCGCCCCCTCCCTTGGACTACAGGAGAGTCAGGACGCCCACTAACACACAGCTCCTTTCTCTATCTGCAACGTAGAGAGCGTCCTGACTCTCCTGCAGTCCAAGGGAGGGGGCGAGCACGACACTCCACACCAGGGAGAAAGCCTTGCATTACTGTGTGTAGTTACAGGCAGAAGAACAGGAAGTGAGGATTTCTCAGAAGAAATAAGGACATTTAAAAGCAAAATGGAAGGATGAGGTAAGTGAAGGAGGACTGCACTAAGGTAAAGGAAGATATTTATGAAAAAAAAAAAATTGTACCTTTGCGCCCCCCTTTAAAGCGGAGTTCCACCCAAAAGTGGAACTTCCGCTTAAACCACTCCTCACCCCTTACATGCCACATTTGGCATGTCATTTTTTTTTTGGGGGGGGGGGGGGGGGGAGTGGGGGCTTCAGGAGGAGTGGGACATCCTGTCCCACTTCCTCCTTCCGCCCAGGGACTGCTAAGGCGATACGTCATATCGCCTTTTGGCGGCCCCTCCATGTAGGCGTTCGCCTGGGACACATGACAGGTCCCAGGCGTTTGCCTGACCAATCACAGGGCGCAGCGCCGATCGCGCATGCGCAGTGCGTGTCCTGCCGCAAAGCCGAAATCTGTCACGGCCGAGTGCCCACACTAACAATGAGGACGCCGGCCGAAGAGGAGCAGAGCGCCGGCCGAAGAGGAGCAGAGCGCCGGCCGAAGAGGAGCAGAGCGCCGGCCGAAGAGGAGCAGAGCGCCGGCCGAAGAGGAGCAGAGCGCCGGCCGAAGAGGAGCAGAGCGCCGGCCGAAGAGGAGCAGAGCGCCGGCCGAAGAGGAGCAGAGCGCCGGCCGAAGAGGAGCAGAGCGCCGGCCGAAGAGGAGCAGAGCGCCGGCCGAAGAGGAGCAGAGCGCCGGCCGAAGAGGAGCAGAGCGCCGGCCGAAGAGGAGCAGAGCGCCGGCCGAAGAGGAGCAGAGCGCCGGCCGAAGAGGAGCAGAGCGCCGGCCGAAGAGGAGCAGAGCGCCGGCCGAAGAGGAGCAGAGCGCCGGCCGAAGAGGAGCAGAGCGCCGGCCGAAGAGGAGCAGAGCGCCGGCCGAAGAGGAGCAGAGCGCCGGCCGAAGAGGAGCAGAGGAGTGCATGTTTATTAAAAGCCAGCAGCTACACTTTTTCTAGCTGCTGACTTTTAATAAACATTAAAAACGTCTGGAACACCCCTTTAAGGCTTACCTGTAAAGTGCAATAAATATCTCCTAAAACCTACAAGGCTCTGTTGTTCACCCATGCATTTGCAAATGTGTGCAGACTAACCCCCTGTTCTTAACGCATACTGTAAAGTTGATTCAGTTGTCCGCAGGCTGGTCGGTAAGCAAGCTTGGAATTTTCCTTGGATTTATCATTGGCCTTGTTTATATCCATTTGTTCTCCAATGCTGCTTACTGTAGGTGGGAGTAGTGCACCCCTTTTATGCAGAACACAATAGCCCAACAGGGGAGATCTATGTACCAACATTGCATTGTTAGTACAGCGGTTCCTACTGAGTGGGGGTCCCTACCGAGTGGGGGTCCCCCCCCCCCCCGTTTAGCCCTGCTGGGTTGAACGGAAAAAAATAATAAAAAACTAGTAGTGTATACCAGGCTTTAGGCTGGAAGTTCACGTTAACGTTTCTAAAGAGTCCATCATCATCATCTTAGTTAATGTTAGACTGTAATAATCAATTTTCTTTGGGCGTAGCCATTCAGAATAAATTATCCGCAGTGTTTAGAGCTCCCGGCAGCTTTCTAATTCGGGGCAATAAAACATTTGATTACTCAGCATGGGCCGCCTGAAAGGAAAAAACTAAAAGCCGTGTCTATATAGATCGCTTCAATCTGCTTTGATGCTCCATTCACTTTAAAACCCATCTCTGGGATAATGTTCACTATTTTACTTCGCTGTAAAGCTCTAGTCATAAGAAACTCCAGACCCGAGCATCCTCTCATGTTTACATCCATCGGGGGTCCTTCATTGGGTGGCTTTGTCACCGTTTGTGTGACATGGACACTTCCTATTGGCTGTCCAGCAAAAGGGTTCTGTAATATTCTGTCATAATCCATCAGGGGTCCCCCCCCCCCCCCTCCACAGCCTATTTTTAGAACTTGTGAGCAAATTTGCCCCCCCCCCCCTAAACCGGTCCTCGCTGCACTTACCCCTGTGGGCAATAAGCTGGCAATGTCCATGCAGCCATTTAATTGCAAGCCCAGATCTTAGGACTTCTAGGATGGATCAGAACTACTCTGATTGGCCATATGCAGGCATGTGATCACATGGACCAACCGGAAATCGCTGTGATCCACCCCGGAAGCCCTGAGGAACGACGGTAAAAGAAGAAGAGCGTGGCTTTTAAATCCCCAGACATCTGAACCGGGCGTGGGCAGCGACAGCTAATCGTCCACAGAGGTAACTGCAGCAGAGGTTGGGGGGGGGGGGGGGGCGTACGGCGTTCATTCACCTTTGAATTTCTTCTGAAAAAGGTAAATTTACACTTAAACCGCTGCCCGCCCGATAGCAGAATGACAACGGGGCAGTAGTTCAGTTATCCTGACTGGACGTCATATGACGCCCAGCAGGATAACAGCCGCCTCGCGCTCGTGGGGGGCGCGCATCGCGGCGATAGGTGGTGCAGCGTGTCAGTCTGACACACCGCTACACCAATCTCGGTAAAGGGCCACCCCCTCTCCAATGCCCACCAGGATACTGTCGGGACCACCAAAGAAAGCCACAATACTGGACCACCAGGGAAATGACAATCAGTGCCCAGGCAGCTGCCAATCAGTGCCCATCCAAAATGCCTGTCAGTGCCACCAGGGATGCCTATCAGTGCCGCCCATAAGTACCCATCAGTGCAGCCTTTCAGTGCCACCCATGAGTGCCCAGTGTCGACTATCAATGCCCATCAGTGCTGCATATTTGTGCCACCAATCAGTGCCGCCTTATCAGTGAAGGAGAAAAACTTACAACATATTATAACAGAATTTTTTTTTTTTTTTATAATATATATATATATATATATATATATATATATATATATATATATATATATATATATATATATATATATATATATATATATATATATATATATATATATATATATATATATATATATATATATATATATTCCCCAAAATGTTCCACTTTTTTTTATTTGTTTAGCAACAAATAAAAACCGCAGAGGTGATTAAATGCCACCAAAAGGAAGCTCTATAGTGTAGCATGACCGTGCAACTGTCATTTAAACAGCGACAGCGCTGAAAACTGGCGTTTGGCAGGAAGGGGGTGTAAGTGCCTGGTATTGAAGTGGTTAAAGTGAACCTGTCAGCTAAACATTTTCCATAATCTCCCCCATCCAATGAGAATGTTTCACTGGCCAAGGATGCTCACACAGAACAGAGGAATGACACTAAGCAAGGGTTAATCCTAAAAAAAAAATCCTACTGATTTTTTCAAAGCCGGGCAACCCTTCCATAGACTCCCATGTTAAACGTCAGTCTAGTCATGGGCACAGTGAGGCATGCAGATGGACCCCCTAGGCTTATACTCGAGTCAATACGTTTTCCCATTTTTTTGTGGTAAAATTGGGTGCCTCGGCTTATATTCGGATCGGCTTATACTCAAGTATATACGGTAACTAGAATCCACAAAACACTTACCGTATTTATTGGCGTATACCGCGCACTTTTTTCCCTCTTAAAATCAGGGGAAAATAGTGGGTGAGCGATATACGCCGATCCCCACTGTCTCCGACATTGTCCGAGACGAGCCGAGTGTATACTGCGCACTCGGCTAGGCCACGCTCGGCTCCGCCCGCAGCCACGCGAGAAGAGCCGAGTGCGCAGGAAATCCGGCTCTGCACTGCGCGCCAAATTCAAACACACAACGCTGCAACCCCGGGCAAGGTGCGGATGGACACCTCCAAAGCCGCAGACGGACAGCGACAAGGCTCGACGGACCACGCACAAGGCCGCAGATGGACCCCGGACAAGGCCGCCCGATGGACGCCGGGCAAGACATCCAAAATGTTTTTTTCCCTAAACTTCTCTACTCAGCTTGGGGTGCGCGCTATACGCCGGCGAGCTATACATGCCGATAAATACGGTAAATGAGGGCTTAGAAAGCAGAGAGATTCCCACAAATTATTTTTATAAAAAAAAAAAAAGTAACGCTGTCCGGTCGCAACCTCCCTGCTATAGAAGTCACTGGGGATCCTGTTTATGTGGAAGAATACTGACTGCCAGGTCCCTTAAAACAGGGCTCGACAAATCCCGGGCGCCAGGTCGCCACCATGGCGACTAGAAATAGGGTCCTGTCGACTTGGCAACTTTTTTTTTGTGAGCTGGCGCCATCTGGTGGTGAGCCGTTGGTATTACAAGTTATTACCACCAGATGTGAGCTGGCGCCATCTGGTGGTGGCCGTTGGTATTACAAGTTAAGCATTACAAGTTAAACAGCAATTCTAATGTTATTTTTCACTATTTTCACTGCCATCTTCTTCCCTCTAATTAGAACCCCCACACATTATATATATTTTTTATCCTAACACCCTAGAGCAGGGGTCTCCAAACTACGGCCCGCGGGCCACATCCGGCCCGCCAGGCCATTTCTTCCGGCCCGCAGCGTGAATCCTTAGTCCACCTGTTAGTTGTGGAACCTGCGCTGCATATTCGCCCCCGGCAATATGCAGCGCAGGTCCCGCAATCCCTCCCGGCGTCTCACTGTGTGTGTTGGCTGCTGGGACCACGGCATCCCAGCAGCCAATGAGGTGTTTAGGGCAGACCCGTTGCCGCCTCCCTGCTCCCGCCTCCCGCCTCGCTGTTAACCAGTAACGAGTGTGTAATACCAGCGGGGCGGGAGTCAGGAGATGCAGCAGGTCTGCACAGCCAGTGATGGAGAGTGGAGACGCGCTGGACACATGCAAGGAGGGGGGGCTGATACACTTGTGTGGGGGTGGGTTGAATGGCGCTGATGGGGCACAAACATCTGGGGGCTGATGACTCTGCTTGGGACACACGTGGAGGGGGGGTTGTAGACTGACGGGGACACACATTTTGGGGGGCTGATGACTCTGATGGGGACACAAATGTGGGGGGGGGGGGTGATGACTCTGATGGGGACATACATGTGGGGGGGGGCTGATGACTGATGGGGACATAAATGTGGGGGGGGGGGGGGGTGATGACTCTGATGGGGACATACATGTGGGGGGGGCTGATGACTCTGATGGGGACATACATGTGGGGGGGGGCTCTGATGACTCTGATGGGGACACAAATGTGGGGGGGTGATGACTCTGATGGGGACATACATGTGGGGGGGGGGCTGATGACTGATGGGGACATAAATGTGGGGGGGGGGGTGATGACTCTGATGGGGACATAAATGTGGGGGGGAGGTGATGACTCTGATGGGGACATACATGTAGGGGGGGGCTGATGACTGATGGGGACATACATGTGGGGGGGGGGGGCTGATGACTGATGGGGACATAAATGTGGGGGGGGGGGTGATGACTCTGATGGGGACACAAATGTGGGGGGGGGGGCTGATGACTCTGATGGGGACATACATGTGGGGGGGGGGCTGATGACTGATGGGGACATAAATGTGGGGGGGGGGTGATGACTCTGATGGGGACACAAATATCTGTGGGGTCTGATGGGGACACAGATGGATGGGGACACAGATGGATGGGGACACAGATGGATGGGGACACAGATGGATGGGGACACAGATGGATGGGGACACAGATGGATGTGGACACAGATGAATGGGGACACAGATGGATGTGGACACAGATGAATGGGGACACAGATGGATGGGGACACAGATGGATGTGGACACAGATGGATGGGGACACAGATGGATGTGGACACAGATGGATGGGGACACAGATGAATGGGGACACAGATAATTGGGGACACAGATAATTGGGGACACAGATGGATGTGGACACAGATGGATGTGGACACAGATGGATGTGGACACAGATGGATGGGGACACAGATGGATGTGGACACAGATGGATGGGGGCACAGATGAATGGGGACACAGATGAATGGGGAGACTGATGGGGACACAGATGAATGGGGACACAGATGAATGGGGACACAGATGAATGGGGAGACTGATGGGGACACAGATGATGGGGACACAGATGAATGGGGACACAGATGAATGGGGAGACTGATGGGGACACAGATGATGGGGACACAGATGAATGGGGACACAGATGATGGGGACACAGATGATGGGGACACAGATGTATGGGAAGACTGATGGGCACACAGATGAATGGGAAGACTGATGGGGATACAGATGAATGGGGACACAGATGGATGGGGACACAGATGGATGGGGACACAGATGGATGGGGACACAGATGAATGGGGAGACTGATGGGGACACAGATGAATGGGGAGACTGATGGGGACACAGATGATGGGGACACAGATGAATGGGGACACATGATGGGGACACAGATGTATGGGAAGACTGATGGGGACACAGATGAATGGGAAGACTGATGGGGACACAGATGAATGGGGACACAGATGGATGGGGACACAGATGGATGGGGACACAGATGGATGGGGACACAGATGAATGGGGAGACTGATGGGGACACAGATGAATGGGGAGACTGATGGGGACACAGATGATGGGGACACAGATGAATGGGGACACATGATGGGGACACAGATGTATGGGAAGACTGATGGGGACACAGATGAATGGGAAGACTGATGGGGACACAGATGAATGGGGACACAGATGGATGGGGACACAGATGGATGGGGACACAGATGGATGGGGACACAGATGAATGGGGAGACTGATGGGGACACAGATGAATGGAGAGACTGATGGGGACACAGATGAATGGAGAGACTGATGGGGACACAGATGGATGGGGACACAGATGGATGGGCACACAGATGGATGGGGACACAGATGGATGGGGACACAGATGGATGGGGACACAGATGAATGGGGAGACTGATGGGGACACAGATGAATGGAGAGACTGATGGGGACACAGATGAATGGAGAGACTGATGGGGACACAGATGGATGGGGACACAGATGGATGGGCACACAGATGGATGGGGACACAGATGGATGGGCACACAGATGGATGGGCACACAGATGGATGGGGACACAGATGGATGGGGACACAGATGGATGGGGACACAGATGGATGGGGACACAGATGGATGGGGACACAGATGAATGGGGACACAGATGAATGGGGAGACTGATGGGGACACAGATGAATGGGGAGACTGATGGGGACACAGATGAATGGAGAGACTGATGGGGACACAGATGAATGGAGAGACTGATGGGGACACAGATGAATGGGGAGACTGATGGGGACACAGATGAATGGAGAGACTGATGGGGACACAGATGAATGGAGAGACTGATGGGGACACAGATGGATGGGGACACAGATGGATGGGCACACAGATGGATGGGGACACAGATGGATGGGCACACAGATGGATGGGCACACAGATGGATGGGGACACAGATGGATGGGGACACGGATGTAAAGCCTCATGCACGCTGGAAGTTTAGCCCCGCTGCATGATGCTCCAGCGTTTAGGTGCCAGCAAAGAATATAGGAGCACCATCCAGTCCTGCTGTCAGCAGTAAGTCAAATTCTATTCTATTCTTCTTCTACTGTGGATTTATTTATAAATTATGTTTCCGGCCCGCGAATATGTGTGAAATATAGAATGTGGCCCTCGAAGTAAAAAGTTTGGAGACCCCTGCCCTAGAGAATAAAATGGCGATCGTTGCAATACTTTGTCATGCCGTATTTGCGCAGCGGTCTTACAAGCGCACTTTTTTGGGAAAAAAATTACACTTTTTTTAATTAAAAAATAAGACAACAGTAAAGTTATCCCCATTTTTTTTTAAAATATTATGAAAGATAATGTTACGCCAAATAAATTCATACCCAACATGTCACGCTTCAAAATTGCGTCCGCTCGTGGAATGCCGACAAACTTTTACCCTTTAAAATCTTCATAGGCGACGTTTAAAAAATCTACAGGTTGCATGTTTTGAGTTACAGAGGAGGTCTAGGGCTAGAATTATTGCTCTCGCTCTACCAATCGCGGCGATACCTCACGTGTGTGGTTTGAACACCGTTTACATATGCGGGCGCTGCTCACGTATGTGTTCGCTTCTGCGCGCAAGCTCGTCGGGACGGGGCGCGTTTTCTGTATCCTAACTTTTTTAGCTGGCTCCTAGATTCCAAGCAAATTTGTCAACCCTTGGCTTAAAATGAATGGTCGCCCACACACAAGCCCTTTGATATGGGAGCAGGGCATGCTCACTGCGCTGCAGATAGGGCTTCTCTGTATTAGATGTAAAATAACGATTGGACAATTATTCTTCTTCTTCTTCCTCAGCCTTGGCCTGAAGTGACTACAGGAGCCTCAAAGGACATTTGGCCGTTGCTATGGGCGCCTTTAAAGGCGTTTAAAAAGGCCTGCCGTGTTCCCTTTGAGGAAAGCTTTGTACTGTATGGGAGGTCTGGATATTGTCAGGGAAACAATGCAAGCGGAGGGGACTGGGAATTGTCAGGCAGCAGCAAGGAGTGTGGGAAGCAGGGCCGATCCTTGGATAAACAGTGTTGGGAGAGAGGTGTGTCTCCACGGCTATTTATTGAGAAAATAAGGAAACAGATCGAGGCCTGTGTGTGACACACTGAGCACACCTCTCCCCGCACAATGGGTGCAACTCGAGACACAACAAGCCACACACACAGAAAACAAAAAGCAGATTCCTCTTCAGTGTTATAAAAGTAATCTGCATCTTCACAGCTGAGATAACACGGGCACACGGGCACACAGACAGCACTCAAGAGGACTCGTGGGCAATTCCTCCGTTGTGCTGGCACCTTGTGACTCCTCTTATTCCTATATTATAGCTCTGCCCTTTTGTGACTCCAATTCCACCTTTAGCACTGGCACTGTGACTCCCCTTATGTCACAGTGCTTGTACTTTGTTACTCCCTTCCCTCCCATGACACAGCACTGGCACATTGTAACTCCCCTTCCTCCTATATTATAGCTTTCACTTTGTGGCTTCCCTTCATGCCATATAGTGCTGCCACTTGGTGACTTCCCCTTATCATAGTGCTGGCACTTGGGTGACATCCCTTCTTGCCATATCACAGTGCTGGCACTTGGTGGCTTCCCTTCTTGCCAAATTATAGTGCTGGCACTTGGTGACTTCCCTTAATGCCATATCATAGTGCTGGCACTTGGTGACTTCCCTTCTTGCCATATCATAGTGCTGGCACTTGGGTGACTTCCCTTCATGCCATATAGTGCTGGCACTTGGGCGACATCCCTTCTTGCCATATCATAGCGCTGGCACTTGGGCGACATCCCTTCTTGCCATATCATAGCGCTGGCACTTGGGCGACATCCCTTCTTGCCATATCATAGCGCTGGCACTTGGGTGACTTTCCTTCATGCCATATAGTGCTGGCACTTGGGTGACCTCCCTTCATGCCATATAGTGCTGGCACTTGGGTGACTTCCCTTCATGCCATATAGTGCTGGCACTCGGGTGACTTCCCTTCATGCCATATAGTGCTGGCACTCGGGTGACTTCCCTTCATGCCATATAGTGCTGGCACTCGGGTGACTTCCCTTCATGCCATATAGTGCTGGCACTCGGGTGACTTCCCTTCATGCCATATAGTGCTGGCACTCGGGTGACTTCCCTTCATGCCATATAGTCGAGATCCTACGGGGTAAAATGACCGCACCAGCCAAGCAGACACTGGCTGGAAAAAGCGTCTAGAGGCGATTCAGTTCGCATGTGTAGCGCTATACAAGTCATTCATTCAAATTGGGCTTCATATGCAAACCCATTGCTGTGCCCAGGTTTGTGCAGGTTCGCTTTAAGAATCAGCACTTTACAAGTCTTTATCGAATAAGGCCGATACTTGGCCTTTTATTTCATAGCTTTACAATCTTGCCATGTCAGCAATAAGAGCCCCCCCCCCCCCCCACGCCCCCCACGCTGGCTGGCACTGCACTGCAGAAATGAAATCAGAAGTGATTTACTCCCACATCATTAATTCATTAGCACTAAACATTAGCGCTTACATTAGGCGGGCAGGCCCGGCCGCAGGGGGACACAACATGATTACTCGATAGAAATTATAAAAGAAGAAGAGGAGCCGTGCTTTACTTACAGGCAATCACGCGGAAGTAAATGGATCTCATACACCTGTAGAGCGCAGACGTGTCTACATCTACAGCAATCTGATGTGCAAAAAATCAGAACCGTTCAATACCTCCCCGCCTGTCTGAGACGGGAAAGACGGATCTTCTTATAAAAGCAGGACAGAAAAAACAACAATTACCAGGTCAGGATATCCATTATATTACCTAAATAAATAACTTGAATCTACTATCAGGGCCTGTGCACACAGGAGGAGGAGGACTGCTGTTCTCTCCATACAAGTCAATGGGTTTGCCAAAGCTACTTCAGAGGTCAAATGTTGAATTTGCCCCTCTACACAAGCAAAGAAAGAAAGTTACCGCTCCAGGTGGGATTGTGTTAGGAGGATCCGCATGGTCTCAGGAGATCAAGGGTGCTGGCAATGCACAAGGCAACAAATGGAAAAAGAAAATATGGACAGCCGCACTCCAAAAAACCTTGATGGTTGTCTTTATTTAAAAAAAAAAAAAAAAAAAAAAAAAAAAACAGGAAAACTGCACTACAAGTCACAGCACACAACACGGGAGTAAAACAGCCGACGCGTTTTGCACTATAAATTCGTGCTTAATCATAGCTATGATTAAGCACTAATTTATAGTGCGAAACGCGCTATAGTGCAAAACGCGCTAGGGGGAATTATAAAATAATAAAACTTATAATATTCCTTCCTGGCCGTTGTCATATTGCTTGTGGGCATGTGAAGCCCACAAGCATATAGTTCCCGGATATGGTGCAGCTGAGCGACCAGCATGCACCGCCCCGTTCTCGCGCATTCTGACATTATCGCCCTGATTCTAGCCCTCTCGGCGATGCCCACTGACTCCTGGGAAATGAGGACGCACATCTACAGTAGCGAGCCGAGGCGGCGAGGGAAGCGAAGCAAGGAGCCGCGGTGTGAAAGAAAAAGATTTCAAGGGACCACATAGCAACAGGCATTAAATGCAGAGTTCCACCCAAAAATTGAACTTCCGCTTTTCAGAACCCCCCCCCCCCCTCCAGTGTCACATTTGGCACCTTTCAGGGGGGGGAAGGGGGAGCAGATTATACCTGTGCAATACAGGTATTTGCACCCGCTTGCGGGCATAGATAGCGGGCATAGATAGCCACATTATACTTTTCAGAACCCCCCCCCTCCAGTGTCACATTTGGCACCTTTCAGGGGGGAAGGGGAGAGCATATTATACCTGTGTAATACAGGTATTTGCACCCGCTTGCGGGCATAGATAGCCACATTATTTGGGGGCATCTTCTACGCCACTTCCCGCAGCCCCCCCCCTCCTGCTGTCTTCTGGGAGACCCACAGGTCCCAGAAGACAGCAGGGACCATTCGAATGGCGCAGCACGACTCGCGAATGTGCAGTACGGAACCAGGAAGTGAAGCCACAAGGCATCATTTCCTGATTCCCCTACCGAAGAAGGCGGCGGCAGCATCCGATGGCCGGGTCGGCCTTGGGTGCTGACATCGTAATTCTAAAAGTCAGCAGCTGCAGTATTTGTAGCTGCTGACTTTAAAAAAAAAAAAAAAATTGTCGGACCTCCGCTTTAAAAAAAAGTAAAGAAATTCTCCAAAATGTTTATTATATTATTTCCTGCACAATAATATAATACAATATGTTTTTTTTATTTATTTTTTTGGGGGGGTGGAACTCCGCTTTAAGTGGTGGGTGTATGGATTATTTTTGGAGACGAAGGACATATTTCTGATGCAAAAGGATTTTAAAAATACTCTAATATCAAATAAATTTTGGCACTTCCCCGTGGTCACTACTGGAAGAAGGAGTATTCATCAGGCTGACCATTATCCACTAACTGCTACCCCAACACGGTCTTCCTCCGAACCCCCAACGCCGCCTTCCTCCGAACCCCCAACGCCGCCTTCCTCCGAACCCCCAACGCCGCCTTCCTCCGAACCCACCAACGCCGCCTTCCTCCGCACCACCAACGCCGCCTTCCTCCGCACCACCAACGCCGCCTTCCTCCGCACCACCAACGCCGCCTTCCTCCGAACCCACCAACGCCGCCTTCCTCCGAACCCACCAACGCCGCCTTCCTCCGAACCCACCAACGCCGCCTTCCTCCGCACCACCAACGCCGCCTTCCTCCGCACCACCAACGCCGCCTTCCTCCGCACCACCAACGCCGCCTTCCTCCGCACCACCAACGCCGCCTTCCTCCGCACCACCAACGCCGCCTTCCTCCGCACCACCAACGCCGCCTTCCTCCGCACCACCAACGCCGCCTTCCTCCGCACCACCAACGCCGCCTTCCTCCGCACCACCAACGCCGCCTTCCTCCGCACCCCCAACGCCGCCTTCCTCCGCACCACCAACGCCGCCTTCCTCCGCACCACCAACGCCGCCTTCCTCCGCACCCACAACGCCGCCTTCCTCCGCACCCACAACGCCGCCTTCCTCCGCACCCACAACGCCGCCTTCCTCCGCACCCACAACGCCGCCTTCCTCCGCACCCACAACGCCGCCTTCCTCCGCACCCACAACGCCGCCTTCCTCCGCACCCACAACGCCGCCTTCCTCCGCACCCACAACGCCGCCTTCCTCCGCACCCACAACACCGCCTTCCTCCGCACCCCCAACACCGCCTTCCTCCGCACCCCCAACACCGCCTTCCTCCGCACCCCCAACACCGCCTTCCTCCGCACCCCCAACACCGCCTTCCTCCGAACCCCCCAACACCGCCTTCCTCCGAACCCCCCAACACCGCCTTCCTCCGCACCCCCAACACCGCCTTCCTCCGCACCCCCAACACCGCCTTCCTCCGAACCCCCCAACACCGCCTTCCTCCGAACCCCCCAACACCGCCTTCCTCCGCACCACCAACACCGCCTTCCTCCGCACCCCCAACACCGCCTTCCTCCGCACCCCCAACACCGCCTTCCTCCGCACCCACAACACCGCCTTCCTCCGCACCCACAACACCGCCTTCCTCCGCACCCACAACACCGCCTTCCTCCGCACCCACAACACCGCCTTCCTCCGCACCCACAACACCGCCTTCCTCCGCACCCACAACACCGCCTTCCTCCGCACCCACAACACCGCCTTCCTCCGCACCCCCAACACCGCCTTCCTCCACTCAGAGGAATGCATCGATGACTGCCATCTGACTGCATACAGAGCTGGAAGGAGAAACATTACAAGAGCCTCCTGTACAGGCTTTCTAGTACAGAACACGCTTCTTCTACTGACTCTGAATGACATTGTTCATCATACAGACAATTATCTCTTTATTACAATCCAACGGACACAGTATAAGACCAAAACAATGCCAACTCCACATGAATGGAACATTATTACACGTAAACGCAATACATGCACTTTTTTTCCCTCGATCGCTTCCTTTTAAAAACACTGTAACCACGACAACCAGAGAAACACTGCGTCACAGCATGCTGCGGTTTCCATAGCGACAGGGGCCATTCACTGCCATGTCAAATCTTTGCTACTGTTAACCATCTGGATTTTGGCACCTGGTGGCGTGTGTGAGCCCGTGCCTCTCGGGGGACCGCCAGCTGTGCCCAGGAAGATCTTTTGGGATTAGACCTTTACCCCCGACGACCACCAATCATCACACACAACCAAATTCACAAAAACGGATAAAGCTTTTTTTTTTTTTTTTTTCAGCCCAATAATAATTCTGGTCAGTTACCGACATAATATATTGGGCTGAATGGCGCGCTCCATACCTGCTGGTTTTTAAAGCAGTTGATTGTCTATTGTTCCTATGGCAGCGGTAACTCTGGCAGGTTTACAAGGCATCTATTTTTAGATATTAAAAAGCAGAAGGGAAGGCTTAGAAAACCGTATAAAGCCAAGGGGTAGGTATACAAAAACAAAACACGTCAAGAGAGATTAGAAAACAACAGCAAATATACAGGTTGCTTTGGAGGGAAGAAGTCTAGCAAGCTGACGTGTGTCAAGCTGCCATCCTGATTTAATGAATTATCACTACAACCTTAAAAAGGCTGTTGAATCCCAAAAAAAAGGACCAACTACATGTAGCACTCGGTCCCCCGCTCTGTTTTTTAATCTACTGTATCAGCTCCACCCCAAGCTGAAGCCCAATTTATGGGCGTTTCTTTGGAGATGCTATGACACTATCCCCCCTTCCATCCCCTGTGTGCAGCGATACAGCTGCATGTCTATTGTACTAAAATCGCAATAACAAGTTTCAGTGTAGACAGTGCAGATCGGTGTCCACTCCCTCTCTGACTGCACACAGCCTGACCTAAGTGCCAAAGCTCCTCTCCAACAATCGGCCTTAGGAGAGTAGAGCTGCACAATTAATCGTTTAAAAACTTGAATCGAGATCACCATTTTTTAACAGGAAACATTGTAACCAACGCTTCCTTCTTTGATCAAAGAGGCAAAGTTCTGTGTGTAAATGCAGGAAGTTTAACCACTTAGGCCCCTTTCACACGGGCGGACACGTTAAGGTCCGCCTGTCCGTTTTTTCGTCGGGCCTAAAACGGGCACTCCATACAAGTCTATGGAGCGTCAGATGTCAGCGGTGACCAAGGTCGCCGACATCCGATCCGCTAAAAATCAGACGTATGACGATACGTCGCCATCCATCCTAGCGGATCGGGTGAGATGCTGTCAGTTTTCGTCCGATCTCTCCATAGACCAGCAGCAGCACTCGATAAGCCCCTCCTCGCTCAGTGAGCAGACAGAGGGACCCGTCGTCCGCCAGCTCAGCGGAGAACAGAGAGATCAACTGAAAGATCTCCGGCTGAGCTGGTGGACGCCGCTGAAGGATTCGCCTCGTGTGAATGAGGCCTAAAAGTCTAAATCTTTTTCTGACACTCGTCTCTTAAAGGGGTTGTAAAGGTACAATTTTTTTTCCCTAAATATCTTCCTTTACCTTAGTGCAGTCCTCCTTCACTTACCTCATCCTTCCATTTTGCTTTTAAATGTCCTTATTTCTTCTGAGAAATCCTCACTTCCTGTTCTTCTGTCTGTAACTCCACACAGTAATGCGAGGCTTTCTCCCTGGTGTGGAGTGTCGTGCTCGCCCCCTCCCTTGGACTACAAGAGAGTCAGGGCGCCCACTAACACACAGCTCCTTTCTCTATCTGCAACCTAGAGAGCGTCCTGACTCTCCTGTAGTCCAAGGGAGGGGGCGAGCACGACACTCCACACCAGGAAGAAAGCCTTGCATTACTGTGTGGAGTTTCAGACAGAAGAACAGGAAGTGGGGATTTCTCAGGAGAAATAAGGACATTTAAAAGCAAAATGGAAGGATGAGGTAAGTGAAGGAGGACTGCACTGAGGTAAAGGAAGCTATTTAGGAAAAATTAAAATAAATTTTACTTTTACAACCCCTTTAAGTTCAAATCATTTTTTTTTTGCTAGAAAATTACTTGGAACCCCCAGATATTATAAATATTTTAGCAAAGACCCTAGGGAATAAAATGGCAATTGCTGCAATATTTTAGGTCACACTGCATTTGCCCAGCGATCTTTCAAATGCAATTTTTTGGGAAAAAAATACTTCAATTAATAAAAATAAACATGAAACATTAAAGTTAGCCCAATATTTTTTTTGTTTTAACCACTTAAGGACCGCCTAACGCCGATATACGTCGGCAGAATAGCACGGCTGGGCACATGGACATATATATACGTCCCCTTTAGGAGCCCAGCCGCGGGGGCGTGCGCACGCGACCCGAAGCTTCGTGACCCGCAGACCCGATCGGTGTTCAGCGATCGGTCACAGGAGCTGAAAAATGGGGAGAGGCGAGTGTAAACAAACCTTCCCCGTTCTTCACTGTGGCTTGTCAGTGACTGTCTGTTCCCTGTCGTAGGGAACGACGATCAGTGATGTCATACGTCCAGCCACGCCCCCCTACAGTAAGAAACACACAATAGGACACACTTAACTACCTACAGCGCCCCCTAGTGGTTAACCCCTTCACTGACATTTTCACAGTAAAAAGTGCATTTTATAGCACTTTTCGCTGCGAAAATGACAATGGTCCCAAAAATTGTGTCAAAAGTGTCTGCCATAATGTCAGTCACAAAAAAAAAAAAAAAAAAAAAAAAGAAGGAGTTGATCGCCAAAAAATAAATAAATAAATAATAAAAAATGCAATAAAACTATCCCCTATTCAGTAAACGCTATAACTTTTGCGCAAACCAATCAAATGCTTAAGATTTTTTTTACCAAAAATATGTAGAAGAATACGTATCGGCCTAAACTGAGGCAAAAAGTAAAAAAAAATATAGAATTTTTTTTAAATTGTCGCTCTATTTTTGTTTATAGTGCAAAAAAGAGATTTTTAATACAGCTTACCTGTAAAATCTTTTTCTTGGAGTACATCACGGGACACAGAGCGGCATTCATTACTATATGGGTTATATGGAGTACCTTCAGGTGTAGACACTGGCAATCTTCAAACAGGAAATGCCCCTCCCTATATAACCCCCTCCCATAGGAGGAGTACCTCAGTTTTGTAGCAAGCAGTATGCCTCCCAAAATGGTCCTCAAAAGAGGGGTGGGAGCTCTGTGTCCCGTGATGTACTCCAAGAAAAAGATTTTACAGGTAAGCTGTATTAAAAATCTCTTTTTCTTTATCGTTACATCACGGGACACAGAGCGGCATTCATTACTATATGGGATGTCCCAAAGCAATGCTTACAATGAGGGGAGGGAGAACATCTCCAAGACAAAAGGATTTAATTTAGAGATATACTCAAATCATAATAAATCCAACTTATTTGAGAAAAATAATCTTAAATTTTAAATTTAACTCAAAAAAGAGGAGCCCCCGGAATCCGAGGGTCTCAAACTGCAGCCTGCAGCACTGCCTGCCCGAAGGCAGTATCAGTATTCCTTCTTACGTCCAACTTGTAGAATTTTGTAAATGTGTGGACAGAAGACCAGGTTGCCGCCCTGCAAACTTGAGCCATAGAGATCTGGTGGTGTGCTGCCCAGGAGGCGCCCATGGCTCTAGTAGAATGAGCCTTTAATGATACTGGAGGAGGCAACCCTTTCAAGCCGTAGGCCTGAGTGATCAATTGCTTAATCCACCTAGAGATGGTGGACTTTGCAGCTGCCTGCCCCTTCTTGGGCCCATCCGGTAGAATAAACAGCACATCTGTTTTCCGGATCTTCTCTGTAGCTTTAAGATAGGCCTTCATGGCCCTGACAATATCCAAGGTATGCAGCAACCCTTCCTTTCTGGAAGTAGGTTTAGGGAAGAAGGATGGTAATACCAAATCCTGGTTCAAATGAAAACTGGATATGACCTTCGGTAAGAAGGAAGGATGAGGGCGGAGAACGACCTTGTCCTTATGAAATATAAGATATGGTTCCTTACAGGATAAGGCTGCCAGTTCCGAAACTCTTCTTGCGGAAACTATGGCAACCAAAAACACCAACTTCCTTGTCAGTAGAACCAAAGGAACTTCAGCCAACGGCTCAAACGGTTGTTTCTGTAAACTCGACAGAACAAGATTTAAATCCCACGGACAAAGCGGGGATTTAACTGGAGGTTTAATACGTAAGACCCCTTGAAGGAAGGTCTTAACCAGCGAGTGGGTGGCCAGCGGCCGCTGAAACCACACTGACAGGGCAGAAATCTGTCCTTTGATTGTGCTTAATGCCAATCCTTTATCCACTCCTAGCTGGAGAAAACTTAAAACTCTATCTATGGTGAACTTGCGAGGAAGCCATAGCTTGGACTCGCACCAGCCTATATAGGCCTTCCAGACCCTGTGATAAATCACCCTAGAGACCGGTTTCCTGGCTCTGATTAGGGTAGAGATTACTCTCTGAGACAGACCTCTACCCCTGAGAATCAAGGATTCAGCTTCCAGGCCGTCAAATTTAGATGCCGTAAGGCAGGGTGGAGGATCGGACCTTGCGATAGCAGGTCTGGCCTTAGAGGCAGAGTCCAAGGGTTTCCCACTACCATCCTTAGGATTAGTGAGTACCAAGCCCTTCTGGGCCATGCTGGAGCTACCAGGATAACTGGTATGTGCTCCACCCGGATCCTGCGCAGCAGGCGGGGTAGTAACTGGAGCGGGGGAAACGCATAAAGAAGCTTGAACTGATGCCAAGGGCAAACCAGAGCATCGGTTCCGCAGGCCATCGGATCCCTTGAGCGGGACATGAACCTGTCTAGCTTCTTGTTGAGTCTCGATGCCATGATATCCACGTCCGGCACTCCCCATCTTTGGCAGAGTGCTTGAAAGACTTGTGGATGCAGAGACCATTCCCCCGGCCATAGAGTCTGGCGGCTTAAGAAGTCCGCCTGAAAGTTGTCCACTCCGGGAATGAATATCGCCGATATGCAGGGCACATGAGCCTCTGCCCATAGGAGAATCAAGCTCACTTCTCTCTGAGCGGCCTGACTCCTGGTCCCCCCTTGGTGATTTATGTATGCCACTGCCGTGGCATTGTCTGATTGAATTCTCACCGGGAGCCCCTGCAATTTCGACGTCCAAGCCCTGAGGGCTAGTCGAACAGCTCTGAGCTCCAAGATGTTGATGGGTAAAAGCTTCTCTGGCTTTGCCCAAATACCTTGGCGAGTGGAACCATCCACAATCGCTCCCCAGCCCGTCAGGCTGGCGTCTGTGGTCACTATCTTCCAAGCCACTGGGCTGAAAGATTTTCCCTTCAGTAGATTCTGAGGGTCTAACCACCAACACAGACTTTGCCGGACTCTTGATGAGAGAGGCAACGGGATATCCAAGGCCTGTGGCCTTCTGCTCCATGCTGACAGGATGGCTGCCTGCAGGATGCGAGTGTGGCTCTGGGCGTATGGCACCGCCTCGAAAGTAGCCACCATCTTGCCTAGTAATCTCATACATAGGCGAATAGTCGGTTCTTTCTTGCTTAGAACCAGTAGGATTAATTCCTTGATGGCTTTGACCTTCCTCAGAGGTAGGAACACCCCTTGTTGTTCCGTGTCTAATCTCATGCCGAGATATTCCAACTGCCTTGTGGGCTGGAATGCTGACTTTTCTCGATTTAGGACCCAGCCGAACCTCTCGAGGTATTGGACCGTGAGGGCCACTGCTCGTTCCAAGCCGGGAGACGAGTGGTCTATGACTAGGAGGTCGTCCAGGTATGCTAGGATCGTGACCCCTTGGATCCTTAGCTTGGCTAGGATTGGAGCTAGAACCTTCGTGAACACCCGGGGGGCCGTAGCCAACCCGAAGGGAAGCGCCACGAATTAGAAATGACGCGAAGCCACCATAAAGCGTAGATATCTTTGATGTGGCTGATAAATTGGAACATGAAGGTAGGCATCCTTTATGTCTATGGACGCCATGAAGTCGTCTTTTTGGAGTGTGGCAGCTGCCGACCGCACGGATTCCATCCGAAATGAGCGGACTTTTAAGTATGCATTTACCATCTTTAGGTCCAAAATTGGCCTGACATCTCCATTGGGCTTTAGGATGATGAATAGGTTGGAGTAGAAACCCAGCCCCTGTTCCAGGACTGGTACCTCTACTATTACTTCCTGGGAAAGTAGACGATCTAGAGCCGACCTTAATGCGGCTCCTTTCTCCAGATCGTTTGGAATCCTCGACTCCTGGAAATGAGGAGGAGGAAACCTTAGGAATTCTAGCTTGTAGCCTGTGGCCACGGAAGACCGTACCCACTCGTCGGGAATGCTGGCTTCCCAAATCTCCGAAAAGAGTCGCAGCCTTCCCCCCACCTTCGTGGGTGGGGGCGCCCCTTCATGAGGTAGACTTGGGGGCTGGTTTTGCTGGCTTGCGAAACCACTGCCTCTTGCCCCTAACAGCCTGTCCTTGTGATCTGCTGTTGAAGCCGAAGTTTGTTCTTGCAGGAGGCCGTCGATACTGCTTGGCATTAGAGGGCCCCTGCCCAGGGGAGGACTGTCGTTTAAACGCAGGTCCCTGAACCCTCTTCTTAGTTGGCAAGAGAGTACTCTTGCCGCTTGAAATGGTCTGAATGTATTTATCCAAGTCCTCTCCGAAGAGCCGTCCTCCATGGAAGGGAAACCCTGCCAGGAGCTTCTTGCATGGGGGCTCAGCCTCCCAGCTTTTTAACCATAAGAGTCTTCTCATATGGATAAGGGATAATGATAAACGTGACGCTTGTTGGATAGAATCCTTGATTGCGTCTACCGTAAAACATATGGCCTTAGGGACATCCGAAAATTCTTCTGCCTGCTCGGCAGGAATAAGTTCAAGCATTTGCTTAAATTGATCCGATAAAGCTTGAGCGACTCCAATCGCAGCCACGGCTGGCTGTACTACTGCCCCTGCAGAAGTGAAGGAGTTCTTAAGTAGGGCTTCCAAGCGTCTATCAACTGGATCTTTGAAAACCTGTACGTTTTCTACAGGACATGTTAACGATTTGTTAACACATGAGATGGCTGCGTCTACTGCAGGAGAAGCCCATCTCTTGGAAAACTCTTCTTCCATAGGATATAAGACAGAAAATTTCTTAGGTGGAAAGAAAACCTTGTCTGGTTTGTTCCACTCTTGGAATAAGACTTCCTCCAATAGAGGATGGATCGGAAACACAGCACTGCTTTGAGGCGCCCTCAGTGAGCCCAAAGCTGAAACCGTCGATACCTGGAGATCTGGTACAGGCAGGTTGAATGCCTTATGGACCAAGTCCGTCAAGCCCTGAATCCACCAGCTCTCCCTCAGGGAGACTGCCCCAGACTCCTCTGTATCCGGATCTTCGATCCCTGAACCTACTTGGTCTCTGTCCAAGAGGTCCAATTCCCCAGAGGAAAGGACCTCCTCTTCCGAGGGTCCGCGCACGGGTGACGGAGATCTATTCCGCTTACTACCCCGCATGGCTGCGGCTATCATTTCTCCCATGCTTCTCCGCATCTCATTTAAAGAGGCGAGTAACACCTCCTCCGTGACCACCTTAGGGTTGGGTTGACTCGTGTCAGCTCTAGCCCCAGACCCCGATGGCCCAAAGGCTCCCTGTGGGGAAAGCAGCGGCATAGCTCTATCCGAGACCTCAGATTCTGCGGGGGAATCCCCACTTTTTGTACCCTCTGATCTTGATGCCATGGTACAATACCGAGGTACACCTGCTACTTATTGGTACCTGGGACTTATAATAGTTAAATGCCCAAACACCTGTTTGGGGAATAAAAAATGTTTCCTCTACCCTAGATGACACTTTTTTTTTTTTTTTTTTCAAAGAAAAACTTTTCTTCTTTTTTTTTTTTTTTTTTTTTCAATCTAGGCAAGAAAAAACATTCTATCCCCCTGAGTAGTATTGCCAAAGAAAAGACTATGAGATGGAAAAGAAAACCAGCCTATTCCTAGGCTAAACCACAATCTTCTGAAGACTGTAGTATTCTTTCTGGCCACTGTGTGTCCTCAGCGCCCCGTGCTTCACTCCAGTCCTTCCTCCCTTAAGCCAGAGAAATGAATGAGCTGTGGCATCTAAGGAAGGGCCGCCCCTTCCTTTAAACCACTGACCCGCCCTTCCCCCCCAGCTAAAACGGCGCCAAATGCGTCTATAACACGTGCACGCGCACCGCGCGCGCGCCCGCCGACGGGGGGGGGGGTTGGAGGAAGGGCCTCTCTGTTCCTGCAGCCGCAGGCCTGGAACACACGAGGAGGTCAGCGTTTTGCCTGCCTTGCAGGCATGAGGGAGAGGACTGGATAGAGCATCGCCTGGAGGCTTGCAGGTAAGCATAGCTCTCTGACACACACATACACTTGTACATAAAAGGCCCCACTCACAGCTTTTCCAACACTACCAGGGAGGTCACTTTTTATGGGGAAATATAACATATAGAGCCATCCTATCTTCATGATATGTGACTGGTTTGCCAGATGCAATGCATAACCTTAGGCATGTCCCCTGTGACCTCCCAGAAAAAACTTGCTAAGAGCCAAGCTCCGCAGGTTTTTCCCCTTACTTACCTGCTCCATGCCGCAGGACTTTGCCAAGCAAGAGGTCCAATCTTCCCCCATCTCCGTGGGGATGTCTAGACCTTCAGGCCCTGGGAACCTTCTTCTTCCATGAAGGATCCACTGTCCTGGGCCCATACAGCACCCTGGCAAACAGAAAACATTAGGCGCCCCAAAGGTTTTCTAAGTTCTGGGCCCAGGGTCCAGCTCTCTTAAAAAGAAAGCATTATGGGCTATACCCCAAGGGTTTGGGGTCCGGTTACTGACCACTTTAGCGCGCAGGCTTTTTTGGACAGAACCGGTAGCTCACCTAATCCCAAGGATGCGGAGGCAAGCTAAACCATGACTAACACCTAAGACACTGGCGTAAAAACTGAGGTACTCCTCCTATGGGAGGGGGTTATATAGGGAGGGGCATTTCCTGTTTGAAGATTGCCAGTGTCTACACCTGAAGGTACTCCATATAACCCATATAGTAATGAATGCCGCTCTGTGTCCCGTGATGTAACGATAAAGAAAAATAAAAATGCACAGCCACGCCCCCCCACAGTAATAACACTCCCTTAGGGCACACTTCACCCCTACAGTGCCCCCTAATGGTTAACCCCTTCACTGCCATTTTCACAGTAAATCGGTGCATTTTTATAGCACTTTTCGCTGTGAAAATGACAATGGTCCTAAAAATGTGTCAAAAGTGTCAGATGTGTCCGCCATAATGTCGCAGTCACGAAAAAAAAAAAAAAAAAAAAAAAATCACTGATTGCCGCCATTACTAGTAAAAAAAAGATTTTTTTTAAATGCCATAACTTTTGCGCAAACCAATCAATATATGCCTATTGCAATTTTTTTACCAAAAATATGTAGAAGAATACTTATCGGCCAAAACTGAGGAAATTTTTTTTTTTTTTTATATATATATTTTTTGGGGGATATTTATTATAGCAAAAAGTAAAAAAATATAGCATTTTTTTTCAAAATTTTCGCAATTTTTTTTGTTTATATCGCAAAAAATAAAAACCGCAGAGGTGATCAAATACCACCAAAAGAAAGCTCTATTTGTGGGGAAAAAATGACGCCAATTTTGTTTGGGAGCCACGTCGCACCATCGCGCAATTGTCAGTTAAAGCGACGCAGTGCCGAATCGCAAAAAGGGGCCAGGTCCTTTACCTGCATATTAGTCCGGGTCTTAAGTGGTTAATGTGAAAGATGATGTTACACCGCAAGAATCATGAGAGAATCGGGATTCTCATTTTAGCCAGAATCATGCAGCTCCAATGGAGAGGTGTTGGCAGTCCACAGGGCTGTACTACGCAGGGTAAATAAGATTGCTCTGAATTTCAATGCAGGAGGGGCAGAGGGAACAGAAGTAAGAAGCTGGATTTCTGTTGTTGGGTTTTTACATACACTTCCACATGCAGCTAATGAAGTGTGAAATGTCTGAGCTCCCTCCCGGCTTTGTGTTTCTGGGTTACTGACCCGACAAGAGATGAAGTCAGGATGACAGACCCAGAGCATGATCTCTTTAAACATGGCAGCCCCTCTAATGCAGGGATCCTCAAACTACGGCCCTCCAGCTGTTGTAGAACTACACTTCCCATGAGGCATCGTAACACACTGACATTCACAGACATGACTAGGCATGATGGGAATTGTAGTTCCTGAACAACTGGAGGGCCGTAGTTTGAAGACCTATGCTCTAATGTCTTTCCTCGCAGGTTCTCTTTTATATTGCAAAATGCTGATCTACACGGCACAAATCACAGGAGGTTCTCCACTGCAGCCGAATTGCCACACAGGAAGCAGCCTTTTGCCAGTCTCCGTGTGGGTTTGCCCACATACTTAATGATGCATGTAACCGAGACCTCCTTTCATTGTTTAAACAGCAGCCATGGATTTTACTTGAGTGCCATTTCCTGGTCTGCAAGAATGAGGAGCTTCTAGGGAATTTGCTATGAACTGCCCCTCCAACATGCATCTCCCCCCCCCCCCCCACTAGTCATAAACTAGCCGGGTTACTCGGCTTTCACCCCATTAAATTTTTTTGGAGAAACTGCAGCCTCCCTTCACATGATGCTCTACTACTCTGCACCCTCCATTCATGTGTGTGAGGGGCAGGATGTTCAATGCTTAGTAAAGACAGTCCAGCAGATTATACCTCACAGGCCAATTTATTAGGTACACCTGTTCAATTGCTTGGGAACAAACCGCTAAATCAGCCAATCACATGGCAGCAACTCAATGCATTAACTGCTTGCCGACCAGCCGTCGCACTTATACGGCGGCAGGTCGGCTCCCCTGCGCGAGAGCCCGTAGCTATATGTCGGCTCTCGCGCAGGCCACTAGGGGCGACTCCCGTGCGCGTGCCTGGTGGGCGCAATCGCTCGTTACAGAGCGGGGTCCGGAAGCTGTGAGTGTAAACAAACAGCTCCCGGTCCTGTCAGGGAGAGAAATGCTGATCCTCTGTTCATACAATGTATGAACAGAAGATCAGTCATTTCCCCTAGTGAGGCCACCCCCCCTACAGTTAGAACACACCCAGGGAACATACTTAACCCCTTCCCCGCCCCCTAGTGTTAACCCCTTCACTGCCAGTGGCATTTTTATAGTAATCCAATGCATTTTTATCGCACTGATCGCTATAAAAATGCCAATGGTCCCAAAAATGTGTCAAAAGTGTCCGCCATAATGTCGCAGTACCGAAAGAAAAAAAAAAGAAAAACGCTGATCACCGCCATTACTAGTAAAAAAAATAATAATGAAAATGCTATAAAACTACCCCCTATTTTGTAAACGCTATAACTTTTGCGCAAACCAAACGTTTGAGTTTTTTTTTTACGAAAAATATGTAGAAGAATACGTATCGGCCTAAACTGAGGGCTTTCACACTGAGGCGATGGGCTGGCGAGAGAGAAAAAAAAAATCGCCTGCCAGCAGCATCTTTGGAGCGGTGAGAGAAGCGGCGTGTATACCGCTCCTTCTCATTTAAAACAATGGGAAACCACGGCAATACTGCGTCTCTGAAGAGGCGCATTGCGGGCAATATTAACCCTTTATCGGCCGCTAGCGGGGGTTAATACCGCAACGCTAGCGGATGAATCCCATGGCAAATCCGACGGTATAGCGGCACTACATCGCCACCGCGCCTCCCGCCCCAGTTTGAAAGGGGCCTAAGGTAAAGGAAGCTATTTAGGAAAAAAAATAATTGTACCTTTACAACCCCTTTAGGTGCCTTCTTCCCAAGTGTGTGTAATAAGGGTGGTAAAAACGATGCGAGTTCCATAGGTGGGGGTGCAGGAACGAATGTGAACAGCTCTATGTACTCTGCAAAGTGCTGTATATTATGTCCATGCAATAGAAATAATAAAAACAGTAAAATAATTAGCTGGCAGGGCAGAAGGGTGCAGCTTTCCAGGATGAAAATGACAACATGCAGCCAGGCCCAGTCCCCCGGTCACTAAAGGAAA
The DNA here is from genome assembly GCF_905171775.1 of Rana temporaria. Lineage (NCBI taxonomy): Eukaryota > Metazoa > Chordata > Amphibia > Anura > Ranidae > Rana > Rana temporaria. Next base: position 466,672,273 of record NC_053491.1, on the reverse strand, counting down.
ACATTTTTTTTGCTGAAATGACTGTTTATTGGGTATAGAGACATAAAAGTTAACCGATTCCTTTTAAAAATTATTAAAAATTTAATTTAATCCATCATATAATGTGCCTCTAGTTTCACTTTCGGTTTTAAAGGTACATACATGAAGTTCCGGGTGAGAGGTGAGTCGGGAAGACTCACAGAACAAAAACAAACAAATCCAGGGCAGTGTTTTGTTTTTAAAATGAATCTGATTGGTTCTGAGGAGTTTTAGACACACAGTAATGACAGCTTAGACCACCGTGAGAAAGCTCCCAGTACCATGGTTATAAGGAGCCAGACAACCAGGAAGTGTGGAGATCACAGCAGAATTACAGCAACTTCAAAGCAAAAACGAACAATGAGGACATGAAACCAGTACTGCAGTAAGGTAAAGGAAGCTATTTAGCTAAAAAAAAAAAATTAGTGACCCTTTAAGTCTGAGACACATCTCTCTCCAACACGCTGTGGAATCCTGCAGGTCAGAGGTGAAGGGATCCACAAGATTGCAATTCACTCCCATCTACTTTCCCCGCAAAGCATCTCCCAGGCCAGAAGTAACTGGGTCACTCAGGAGCCGCCAGAGAAAGGCAAGATGTACAAGCAGAGATTAGAACAATAGAAGCTTTATTCGTATACCCGTTCAAATATACAGTTTCAGTAACTGACACGATATGCGTGCATGGTGGTGGGGGTTTCCACATGCATGTTCATGGTTACAAATAAAAAAGGTATACTCCAGTGAAAAGAACAAATAATACACTGAAAGGCAATACGGGGGAAGAAGTCCATACAACCTGAGCTGGCCCGTGGAAGTTTCAACGTCTTCATTGCAATTAACGTTACATTGTCCATCTCCTTTTACACATGCTGGCCCTGAGAAGGGGGATTTTGGAACCCCTAGAGCAGTGGTTCTCAACCTTTCTAGTGCCGTGACCCCTTGATAAAATTTCCCAAGTTGTGGGAGCCCCAACAGTAAAATTATTTTCGTAGCGTGGGTTGTCCGCACCCAAGGCAAGGCAATGGGATGAGTGGCAGTGCTGGCGGGGAGTTCTGATCGGCCAGCTTAGGTGCTCTTGATCAAGGTCATCTGCTGATCTGAGAACTGTAGTGGGGACTTTTAATGGCAACTATAATCACAGGTTGTGTTACTCACTGTGTCTCCGACTTTTTCTACTCTTGTAGCAGTGACACCAATGCCGAAATCAGGAGATGGGGTCTCCTCCAGCCCCTCCCACTTCACATTCCTCACCAGTCAGCTGACATCTAATTTCTGTTCCCCAGCCATGCCGTGAACTGAATGGGCGGCTGTGAAGAGGGTGAGTGGGCGGCCGCGGGCCCCCAGGCACAGCCCTGCTGGGTAACTGCAAAAAGGCTGGGAGAGCGGTGCGGGCTTTAGGAACAGCCCAGGATTCGGTGACCCCTGGTAAATCCCCATTCGACCCCCAAGGGAGTCCCGACCCCCAGGTTGAGAACCACTGCCCTAGCGGCTCCTTTTACACATGCTGGCCCTGAGAAGGGGGATTTTGGAACCCCTAGCGGCTCCTTTTACACATGCTGGCCCTGAAGAAGGGGGATTTTGGAACCCCTAGCGGCTCCTTTTACACATGCTGGCCCTGAAGAAGGGGGATTTTGGAACCCCTAGCGGCTCCTTTTACACATGCTGGCCCTGAAGAAGGGGGATTTTGGAATCTCTAGCGGCTATATTTTTGGGGGATTTATCAAAAAAAATAAAAAAAATAAAAGTTTAGCTCATGACGGTAGTCATATCACTTATTGTTTAAGGTGCTCCTCACACACCAATGACACCAATAGGACCACCACCAAAAAAACAACCACTTAAGCCCCGGACCATTATGCAGGTAAAGGACCAGGCCCTTTTTGCGATTCGGCACCGCGGCACTTTAACTGACAATTGCTTGCGACGTGGCTCCCAAACAAAATCGGCGTCCTTTTTTTTTCCACAAATAGAGCTTTCTTTTGGTGGTATTTGGTCACCTCTGCGTTTTTTTTAAAGTGGTTGTATAGTCCATTTTGGTACTTTTACCTACAGGTAGGCCTATAACAAGGCTTACCTGTAGGGAAAAAAAAATATCTATTACCCTCGCAATGAACCGCTGACTGCAGTTGCGCACAGGTGATTCTCAGCTGAAGGCGGTGCATACTAGCTCATTATGCCTTTTGCCTTGCAGATGACTAAAAAAAAAAAAAAAAAAGTTTGGGACTATACAACCGCTTTAATGCATAGGATTAATGAAGGTAAAAAAAACATGAACCCCTTTAAAGCCATCGAGTACTATTCTTGTTATATTTTATTAAAAAAAAAATGTGTCTTTGGTACTGCACAAGGTCGGAGCGCTCTCCTTCTCTTCTTGTATATATGCAGTCATTGACAGTCCTCTCTAGCATTACATATACTTAACATAACCTTATGTTTAACCCTCTAATGATGTCAAGGGCCACAGTTGAGGCACCTTCGCAAGAGGACAAACACCGATTGAAACCCCCATCCTAGGGCTCAATACTCACATGCAATTATGGTTCAGTATCACCGCAGAGCCAAGATATCATAAGGACATCACCTTCTGCTATCCTACTTGGCTTCCATCACTTCCCCCAAATATGTATCTTTAAAGGGGTTGTAAAAGGTACAATTTTTTTTTCCCTAAATAGCTTCCTTTACCTTAGTGCAGTCCTCCTTCACTTACCTCATCCTTCCATTTTGCTTTTAAATGTCCTTATTTCTTCTGAGAAATCCTCACTTCCTGTTCTTCTGTCTGTAACTCCACACAGTAATGTGAGGCTTTCTCCCTGGTGTGGAGTGTCGTGCTCGCCCCCTCCCTTGGACTACAGGAGAGTCTGGACGCCCACTAACACACAGCTCCTTTATCTGCAACGTAGAGAGTGTCCTGACTCTCCTGTAGTCCAAGGGAGGGGGGCAAGCATGACACTCCACACCAGGGAGAAAGCCTTGCATTACTATGTGGAGTTTAAAGACAGAAGAACAGGAAGTGAGGATTTCTCAGAAGAAATAGGGACATTTAAAAGCAAAATGGAAGGATGAGGTAAGTGAAGGAGGACTGCACTAAGGTAAAGGAAGCTATTTAGGAAAAATAATTTTTTTTTTTATATAATTTTAGGGGAAAAAAAAATTGTACCTTTACAACCCCTTTAAAGCTGCTCCCTTTTAACACTTTCCAAAAAAACATTTCCTAAGCATGCATCTCTTCCTCTACTTCCCTGCAATTAATCTCCATCCCATGGCCATCTAGCCATCCCTGCAATGCCTACATGAATTGTCCTGCAGGATTGCCTACAAGCCCCTCAAAAAAATCCAGAGAAAGAACAGGGGAACATAAGATGAACATTCAACATAAAAGTAAACTGAATCAATCTTCAGCTCAAACAAACACAGCAATAATGTGTCCCGCATGCCCCGTCAGCAATGCTCTGATTGGAGGCCACATGTATGCACTTGTGCTTTTAAGCCAATTATGGTAAGAAGAACTCAAAGGCAAGTGCAAAGACATCCATTAAGCTGAAACGTAATTTCACTACAAAGTGTGAATCTAGGGCTCCATCCTGTCTGGTGTCAATAGTTCTGATGGGTGGTGGTGAAGTGGTGTGGGGAATGTCTTTTTGCCACACATTAGGTCCATTATTACCAACCATGCATCATCTAGGTTTCCCAGTTGTATATTGATGCCGACGACAGATAAAGAAAGATAAAGAAAATATATACCTGTGCTCAAATCTCAACAGGTTTACTTTAACGCACTTAAAAACAGTTTAAAGTGGTTGTAAAGTTTTTTTTTTTTAAACAAAAAAGGATTATCAAAATTAGGCCGATATTTTACACTGACCGCCGTTCCTCCTCCCTTCTCCACACTCAGCGGCTCTCGCAGCATCAAGCGCCGCGCTGCGTGTGAAACTGACAAGCATCAGAGAGGAGCCGTCAGCGCAATGTCGGGGGTGGGCGGGACCCAGCAGCTATATTACACCAGCCAATGGGATGGTATCTGGGCGGGCCACTACGTGTATGTGGCCCCGCCCCCTTTTTAAATCATTGGCTGGTGTAATTTAGCTGCTGGGTAGCGCCCACCCCCGACAATCGAGCTGACTGCTCTCCTCTCTGTTAGTTTCCCACAGTTACAGTTACACTCAGCTTAGTGTGAAACCTGCCAGTGCCACCGCCAATTAGTGCCACCAGCCAGTGCCAACCACTGCCAGCCAGTGTCACCCGCCAGTGTCACCCACCAGTGCCACCGCCAACCTATCCGATCCACCAGACGGATGGGAAAAAAGAGTTTCCATCCGTCTCACTTTAGCGGATCGGAGAGGGTCGGATGTCAGCGGACATGTCGCTCCATAGAGGTGCATGGAGTGTCCGTTCAGGTTAGCCTAAACAACTTACAGGTCCGCCTGTGTGCAAGGGGCCCAATACGTACTGTAATGGATGTTAAAGGGGTTTTCCACCTTTTTTTTTAAGTTTATTAAAAGTCAGCAGCTACAAAAAGTGTAGCTGCTGGCTTTTAATAAACAGACACTTACTTGCTCCACGGCTCCAGCGACGCGCTGGCCGGGGCTCCGCTCCTCTCCGGCCGGCGTCTTCATTCTTAGTGTGGGCACCCGGCAGTGACAGCTTTCGGCTTCACGGCCGGGCACCCACTGCGCATGCGTGAGCGGCGCCGGACAGGCGCTCGCCTACATGGAGGGGCTGTGAAAAGGCGATTAAGCTAATCGCCTTTCCAGCCCCTCGGCGGAAGGAGGAAGTGGGACAGGAAGTCCCCTTCTCCTGAAGCCCCAACTCCCCCCCCCCCCCAAAAAAAATTACATGCCAAATGTGGCATGTAAGGGGGCGAGAAGTGGGTTAAGCGGAAGTTCCATTTTTAGGTGGATCCTAAAATCCTTGAAATACCCCCAGCCTCTCATACTGAGTTATTTAACAAGTTTGTGTAAACAAAATACCAAAACCATAATTAGATCGCATTATTTTAAATTGTGTGTTCAGTTCTCTACATGGCCTGTCCAAGACATGTGGAGGAAAAACATGGTGCAAAGATGGACCTTTAACCACTTCCCGCCCGGCCTATGGCCGATTTACGTCCGGGAAGTGGTTATGAAATCCTGACAGGACGTTCTAGAACGTCCTGCAGGATTTCATGCCGCGCGCGCCCGTGGGGGCGCGCATCGCGGCGATCGGTGATGCGGGGTGTCAGTCTGACACCCCGCATCACCGATCTCGGTAAAGAGCCTCCCGCGGAGACTCTTTACCACGTGATCAGCCGTGTCCAACCACGGCTGATCACGATGTAAACAGGAAGAGCCGCCGATGGCTCTTCCTCACTCGCGTCTGACAGACGCGAGTAGAGGATAGCCGATCGGCGGCTCTCCTGACAGGGGGGGTTCACGCTGATTGTTTATCAGCGCAGCCCCCCCTCGGATCGCCACACTGGACCACCAGGGATGCCCACCCTGGAGCACCAGGGTGGGCAAAAAAAAAAAAAAAAAGCCAGAAAAAAAAAAGTCTAAAAAATAAATAAAAAAAAAAAACATAAAGAAAAAAGATGCCAGTCAGTGCCCACAAATGGGCACTGACTGGCAACAATCAGTGCTGCCACCCCAGTGTCCATCAGCGCCACCCCAGTGTCCATCAGCGCCACCCCAGTGTCCATCAGCGCCACCCCAGTGTCCATCAGCGCCACCCCAGTGTCCATCAGCGCCACCCCACAGTGCCCATCCATGCCCAGTGCCCACCTAGCAGTGCCCATCTGTGCCACCCATAAGTATCCATCAGTGCCGCCCATGAGTGCCCATCAGTGCCGCCCATGAGTGCCCATCAGTGCCGCCCATGAGTGCCCATCAGTGCCGCCCATGAGTGCCCATCAGTGCCGCCCATGAGTGCCCATCAGTGCCGCCCATGTGTGCCCATCAGTGCCGCCCATGTGTGCCGCCTATGTGTGCCCATCAGTGCCGCCTATGTGTGCCCATCAGTGCCGCCTATGTGTGCCCATCAGTGCCGCCTATGTGTGCCCATCAGTGCCGCCTATGTGTGCCCATCAGTGCCGCCTATGTGTGCCCATCAGTGCCGCCTATGTGTGCCCATCAGTGCCGCCTATGTGTGCCCATCAGTGCCGCCTATGTGTGCCCATCAGTGTCGCATACCAGCGCCGCCAATCAGTGCCACCTCATCTGTGCCCGTCAGTACTACCTCATCGATGTCCATCAGTGCCATCTCATCGGTGCCCATTAGTGCCGCCATATCAGTGCCCGTAATTGAAAGAGAAAACTTATTTACAAAAAAATTAACAGAAAAAAATAAAAACGTAATTTTTTTTCCAAATTTTCAGCCTTTTTTTAGTTGTTGCGCAAAAAAAAAAATAGCAGAGGTGATCAAATACCACCAAAAGAAAGCTCTATTTGTGGGGAAAAAAGGACGCCAATTTTGTTTGGGTACAGTGTAGCATGACCGCGCAATTGCCATTCAAAGTGCAACAGTGCTGAAAACTGAAAATTGGCTTGGGCGGGAAGCTGCGCAAGTACCTGGTATGGAAGTGGTTAAAGGGGTTGTAAAGACAAAAATATTTTCCTCTTAAATTAAAGTCAGACAGTAGCTGATAAAGTAAAAAGTAATGTTTTGCATTATAACTAGTTTGATACCTGTTGAAATCGAGCCGTTTTATTCACCTCCGTCACTCCTGAATCATTATTCTCACTGACTTCCTGGTTTGCGGTGCGCATTCATTCTTGTTACATCACGGCCTAATGGGAACTACAGTTCCCATTAGGCTTAGCCTCCATGCCTGTGAGGGATAAGAGAGCATCTTCACACAGGGCTGTAGTGATAGGGAGGGGGTGATCACATTCTGCTTTCCACCATGCAAAACAGCTCAGATGCTGGTGGAAAGCAAGAAGAGGAGAGACAGGAAATGGCATTTTCAAACCTGGATTACTGTATTTTGGAGGTCAAAAGGAAAAACAAGGTAAGTAATATTTAAATGCTCTAGCTTACAGCAATCAATTGATCTAATAAAAAATGAACCTTTAATGTTCCTTTAATAACACCCAAGATCAAGACAAACAGCAATTACCTGACAGAAAGTATTAAAATGCAACTTCACCTTCGCAATCAACATATGTAAATATTTGGGCTGCAACTAACGATTATTTTCATAATCGATTAGTTTGCCGATTATTGTTTCGATTAATCGGATAATAGCCTTAAAAAAAAAAAAGAAAAATTTTATTTTATTTTTGGGCCAATTTGTTGTTGGGCAGATTACAAAAACACAAATTGATGCAAAAACACATTACATGCTTTTCTGCAGCTTCTCCATTGAAGTATATTGAACCAAAAAAAAACGAAATAGCACCGTTTTGCGTTTAAAAGTCCACGCCCTTTCCCATTACGCAGCAGCTGAAAAAAAAACATGGATGTGAACGTGTCCCATAGGAAGACATGTAAATGAACTGTAGTGTGTTTCTGCAAAAAGCACCAAAAAAAACAGAGGTGTGACCCAGACCTGAGATGTTTAGTAACATAATGGGGTTAAAAAACACAAAAATAAAGTACAAAAAGAGCAAATAATCGCTACTGTAAGGGGTTCATTTTTTTACTGTGGGACAGTGAAATATTTACAGTAGCGATTTTGTTTTTTGTACTATAAAGGGCTAATTTTAGTTTTTTTAAGCCCTTTATGTTACTGGCCGATTAATCGATTATGAAAATTGTAATCGATTAATCGATTAGTTGTTTCGGCCCTAGTAAATATGCTACAGTGATCATCTACCCTTACTCAAGGTGGACACAGACAAAAATGCGGGGGGGGGGGGGCAAAGTGATTTCTCAGCAAAATAAAGCAGGGAGACTTGATTGGACGGGGCGTTATCTTTGAATATTAAAAAAAAAATGAATTGAATAGCGTTTTTGCTTTGTGGTACTACTTTAAAGCGGGGGTTCACCCTTAGAGGGCACTTTTCCCCCTTAGATTCCTGCTCGTTTTCTCTAGGGGAATCGGCTATTTGTTTTAAAATATGAGCTGTACTTACCCGTTTACGAGATGCATCTTCTCCGTCGCTGCGGGAATGGGCGTTCCTTCTTGATTGACAGTCTTCCGAGAGGCTTCCGACGGTCACATCCATCGCGTCACGATTTTCCGAAAGAAGCCGAACGTCGGTGCGCAGGCGCAGTATAGAGCCGCACCGACGTTCGGCTTCTTTCGGCTATGAGTGACGCGATGGATGCGACCGTCGGAAGCCTCTCGGAAGAATGTCAATCAAGAAGGAACGCCCGCTCCAGAAGACCCATACCCGGAAGCGACGGAAGAAGATGCATCTCGTAAACGGGTAAGTACTGCTCATATTTTAATACAAATAGCCGATTCCCCTAGACCGAACGAGCAGGAAGCTAAGGGGAGAAAAAAAAAAATTTAACAAATGGGTGAACTCCCGCTTTAAGCTTTCACAGAGTTCCTGGATCGGCATTCCTGCGGTGTCTACTGAGGGATTCCCACCATCCCTGCACCAGTTTCACAGTTCTGCACCCTTGCTGTGCCCAGTATGAAGGTTTCCTACCGGTCCTATGCCATGCTCCCAGTTCTGCACACTTGCTGTGCCCAGTATGAGGGATTCCCACCTGTCCTATGCCATGCTCCCAGTTCTGCACACTTGCTGTGCCCAGTATGAGGGATTCCCACCTGTCCTATGCCATGCTCCCAGTTCTGCACACTTGCTGTGCCCAGTATGAGGGACTCCCACCTGTCCTATGCCATGCTCCCAGTTCTGCACACTTGCTGTGCCCAGTATGAGGGATTCCCACCTGTCCTATGCCATGCTCCCAGTTCTGCACACTTGCTGTGCCCAGTATGAGGGATTCCCACCTGTCCTATGCCATGCTCCCAGTTCTGCACACTTGCTGTGCCCAGTATGAGGGATTCCCACCTGTCCTATGCCATGCTCACAGTTCTGCACACTTGCTGTGCCCAGTATGAGGGATTCCCACCTGTCCTATGCCATGCTCACAGTTCTGCACACTTGCTGTGCCCAGTATGAGGGATTCCCACCTGTCCTATGCCATGCTCACAGTTCTGCACACTTGCTGTGCCCAGTATGAGGGATTCCCACCTGTCCTATGCCATGCTCACAGTTCTGCACACTTGCTGTGCCCAGTATGAAGGTTTCCTACCTGTCCTGTGCCAAGCTCCTGGTTCTGCACCCATGCTGTGCCCAGTATTAGGGTTTTCTACTTGTCCTATGCCAAGCTCCCAGTTCTGCACACTTGTGCCCATTATTAGGGATTCCCACATGTCCTATTGCAAGCTCCATTTATCCACCCCTGATGGGCCCATTATGAGGATTTCCCACCTGTCCTATGCCAAGCTCCCAGTTCTGCACACTTGCTGTGCCCAGTATGAGGGATTCCCACCTGTCCTATGCCATGCTCACAGTTCTGCACACTTGCTGTGCCCAGTATGAGGGATTCCCACCTGTCCTATGCCATGCTCCCAGTTCTGCACACTTGCTGTGCCCAGTATGAGGGACTCCCACCTGTCCTATGCCATGCTCCCAGTTCTGCACACTTGCTGTGCCCAGTATGAGGGATTCCCACCTGTCCTATGCCATGCTCACAGTTCTGCACACTTGCTGTGCCCAGTATGAGGGATTCCCACCTGTCCTATGCCATGCTCACAGTTCTGCACACTTGCTGTGCCCAGTATGAGGGATTCCCACCTGTCCTATGCCATGCTCACAGTTCTGCACACTTGCTGTGCCCAGTATGAGGGATTCCCACCTGTCCTATGCCATGCTCACAGTTCTGCACACTTGCTGTGCCCAGTATGAAGGTTTCCTACCTGTCCTGTGCCAAGCTCCTGGTTCTGCACCCATGCTGTGCCCAGTATTAGGGTTTTCTACTTGTCCTATGCCAAGCTCCCAGTTCTGCACACTTGTGCCCATTATTAGGGATTCCCACATGTCCTATTGCAAGCTCCATTTATCCACCCCTGATGGGCCCATTATGAGGATTTCCCACCTGTCCTATGCCAAGCTCCCAGTTCTGCACACCTGCTGTGCTATAATTGATGCCCATCATCTCTATGGAAAGAGTCGTCTTTGTTTAGGTATCATCCCTGTCATCACCATCTACTTCCTGGAGTGACATACAGGCTCAGACAGGACACACCATCATGTAAATCCCGATGCCTATGCAGTTCTTTTCTGTATTCACAAATGTCTGATGCAGACCAGCCCCTGCTGCAGCCTCACACCTTGTGGCTTTACATAAAGTTACAATGTACAGTCTGATCACCAAGAAAAAAGGGAGACTGGGAGGAAAGGTTTCTTGCTGCTAGAGGTCGACCGATATATCGGCAGGCCGATATTTGGCCGTTTTGGAGAAATCGGCATCGGCCGATTTTTATCCAAATTAAGCCGATATTTTACATGGCCGCTAACTGTGCCACGGATCCGGAGCTAGGCCGAAGCCGCGGCCTTTCCTGATGCTGTGACTGCGGCGGCAATCCGCGGATTGTCGCTGCGGTCACAGCATCAGGAAAGGCCGCGGCTTCGGCCTAGCTCCGGAGCCGCGGCCATCTTGGTACACCCAGCGCAGCGGCCCTCTCTGTTTACACCCACAGGAGGAGGAGGGGCCTGCGCTCGTGGGACACACACAAACCGCTCTCTGGTGTCCGTACTATGAGGGCAGGGGGGGGGGGTGTCTATACTGGAGGGAGAGGGGGTCTGACACCATTTTGTTTTGCACTAGTGCCACCTGCCAGTGCCACTTGTCATCCAGTGCCATCTGCCAGTGCCAATACCAGTGCCACCATCCAGTGCCAATTAGTGCCACCTTCCATCCAGTGCCATCTTCCAATGCCAGTGCCACCTTCCATCCAGTGCCAACTAAAGCCATCAGTGCCACCTGCCAATGCCAACCAGTGCCATCTGCCAATGCCAATACCAGTGCCACCATACAGTGCCAAATAGTGCCACCTTCCATCCAGTGCCATCTGCTAATGCCAATACCAGTGCCACTTTCCATCCAGTGCCATCTGCCAGTGCCACCATCCATCGCCAACTAAAGCCATCAGTGCCACCTGCCAATGCCAACCAGTGCCATCTGCCAGTGCTAACTATTGCCATCCAGTGCCACCTGCCAGTGCCAATTAGTGCTACCTGCCAGTCAGTGGCAACCAGTGCCACTTGCCAGTGCGAATTAGTGCCATCTGCCAGTGCCAATAAGTGCCACCTGCCAACCAGTGCCATTTGCTAGTACCATCTTTCAGTGCCATCCAGTGCAACATGCCAGTGCCACTGAGTGCCAACTGGCAATCAGTGCCTTCTGCTAGTGCCATCTTCCAGTGCCAATTAGTGCCATCCAGTGCCACCAACAAAAAAAAAAACGCCCCAAAATATCGGCCGCAAAAATCGGCATCATATATCGGCCGCCCAGATTTCTAAATATCGGCATCGGCCAGAGAAAAACCCAGATCGGTCGACCTCTATCCAAGGCCCCAGGATTTGATGGTGGATGAGTAAGCAAGTTGGGGGGGGGGGGTGGTCTCTCCTTGACGGATCAGTTATATTATCTAGGAAATGGCACCTTGTTCTTCAGTTGCTCTGTTGTACCTTTTGCACTGTACCGGTCTGTACGCTCGATGTGGACCATGTTTGACAGAAGTTGCACTTATATTTGTGTATACATGTTTTTTTCAATAAATACAGATTATACAAAAAAAAGAAAAAAAGGTTATACGGAAAGTCCACCCTTTGACAGACACCAGCAGTTTTGGTCCAGAGGTAGTAAAGCGAACCCCTCCGAAGAGAGATGTGACCACTTTCCTCTGCAAAAGGAATAAAAAAAAAAAAAAAACACACACGACTTCTGCACCCCTCAAAGTAAAATCAGAATATTTCCTTGATCCAAACATTCTCACGTTATCATTGGCAACTATAAAAAACGAGGAATGCGTTGGCTGCAAGACAAGGCGGCCGATATCTGTATGGCATGGGGAGCTTTGGGTCAGAACATCAGATGTTTAGTCTGATGGCGCTTGGCAACATGACAACAAGGAGGATCACAGACAGTTCAGCACTCAGAAACCCTCAGCAATGCCGTCCCTGACAGAAAACTATGTCGCTGGGTTACGGCGGCGGCGGCGTGTGTAAAGACGTCTTGTCAGCGAGCCCCCCCCCCCCCCCCCATCTATCTGTTCTGCCGCAGCTGCTAATTGTGTTAATAAATTATCTTGTGTCTTGGCTGGCGTTAATGAGTCTGTTCTAGGACGGCTCCCGAGTTTGCCGACACGAATGTCACTGGAGAGCCCGGCAGAGACGGTAATAAGGACATTTGTAGGTCTGCGCTGGATGCTCAGGGAGACCTTATTCTGAGCTGGTAAAGCGCCATTAAGATTAGCAAAGAAAGTGTGGTCCTGTACAGGATGGGGGGGGGAGTGTTCATTATTATAATTGTTCATCTTAGAAGTGTTACTAAACCCACTACAGTAAAAATCAGTCTGTGTATGCAGTAGGGCAGGGGTGTCAAACTGGCAGCCCTCCAGCTGTTGCGGCACTACAAGTCCCATCGGGCCTCGCACCGAAAATCAGTCGATCCCCCAATTGCAAGGTTGACAGTTAAAAGCATGACCCCCAAAGGCTTGATGGGACTTGTAGTTCCACAGCGGCTGAGGGGGCCACAGGTTGAGCTCCCATGCATTACTGTATCAAACTGGTGGACCTCCAGCTGTTGCGGAACTAAAAGTCCAACCATGCCTTTGGGAGTCATGCTTTTAACCGTCAATCTTGCAATTAGGCCCCATTCACACCTGAGCATAGCGATTTCAGGCAGAAAGTCATACGATTTTGCGGCGATTTTGTACAGGTCAAAAAGGGCACCAATGTAAAAAAAAAAAAAAAACTTGTTAGAGCATTGGCTTTGTTCGGGTCTTTGGCCAGCCAGCAGAAGTGCCAGCTGGTTGCTCGGGCCCTCCCTGTGGGATGGGCCACTCCTGCTGCTTGCAATATTAGCAGAGCGGCTGCTGAGCTGCATCAATTGTTATAATAAAACCGACCATCCCCTCTAAAGAACGATACCCGGGTGATGCGTGCACCTGCATACATCGCCCCAGTAAAACCCTTTAAGCAATATCGGTAATATTGGTCAGTTTTGTGACCGATACTTCAAAAAAAGTGAATATCGGCCACACCAATAATTGGTCGATCCCTAAGGCCCCATTAACACCTAAGCGTTTTGTCATCTCCACTCCAAAACGCCCGACAGCCGAACGCCTGAAGCTCAAACCAGTTCTGGACCCTTTTTTCCGCGCGAATCGGGCGGTTTAGGCGTTTTTGAGCGTTTCTATTTCCCATAGAAAGTAATGGAAACGCTCGATTCAAGCGACTAGCGCGACAACAAGCGTTTGCTACGGGCATTTTGTCGCTTTAATCAATAGAACATTTCACCCAGGCAGAAGATAAAAAAAATCTACCAACATAGCAACAAGTGACGAAAAGATGATCATTTTTCCTATTGGCTAAAATAAAAAATGTCAGAGTACAAAAACGTCGGACGACTCTGTATGCAAAGGCGCAACTAAGCATGAATACGCGCGAAAAAACGACCTACGCTCAGGTGTGAATGCAGCCTGTCACAAGGCATGTTTACATTCCTTGCGACAGCAAAAACAGTGGTAAAAAAAAAAAAATAAAAAAAAAAAAAAAAAGGACAGTATAACATTTTTTTAGATGTGCAAAATATCGGCCTTAGAGGATGCCGATATTTCGGTCACCTATCGGCACCAAAAAAACTTTATCGGTCGGACCCCTATTTGCAATGCTGCACGGGACTTTTAGTTCTGCAACAGGTCATAGGTTGAGCATCCATGCAGTAAAGCAGGGCTTGACATTTTTTTCATGGAATCTAGGAGCCAGCTAAAAAAGTTAGGAGTCAGGAACGCACCCCGTCCCGCCGAGCTTACGCACAGAAGCGAACGCATATGTGAGTAGCGCCCGCATATGAAAGCGGTGTTCAAACCACACATGTGAGGTATCGCTGCGATTGGTAGAGCGAGAGCAATAATTCTAGCCCTAGACCTCCTCTGTAACTCAAAACATGCAACCTGTAGATTTTTTTAAACGTCGCCTATGGAGATTTTAAAGGGTAAAAGTTTGCCGCCATTCCACAAGCGGACGCAATTTTGAAGCGTGACATGTTGGGTATCAATTTACTCGGCGTAACTTATCTTTCACAATATAAAAAAAGGAAGTAAGTGCCTGTAGGCTTCACAATGCCCACAAGCAAAATGACAACGGTGTGGACATAGTTGTATAAACTATCTTTTTTGAATAACTATGCGGATCGGCGGCGGGTTGTAAAATAGTAAGTGATTGGATTTATATTATAAAAACGCAAGATGAAAGGACATACATTTAAAAAAATGGTAAATTGTGGTTGGAAACCCCGCTTTAAACGAACATGTTATACTCATCTGTTCTGTGTAATAGTTTTGCACAGAGCAGCCCCAATCCTCTTCTGTTGTCCCTTACCAGTGGTCCTGGCCCACTGGCAAGGACCACTCCCCCCCCCCCCCCCCCCAGCAAGCTAAGGAGGGTACTTAGAAACAGTTTTTTTTTTTCTGTTCTTTTTAAAAGAATGCATCAAGAGAAATATAAAGCCTTGATATACAAGTGATGTCTTGATATAAGAGTAGCGTCATGTCACAACTGAATATAAAAAAGAAGAGAGGAGTCTCCAAGTGTAGCAATCTGGTTACATTTAATGAAGGTACAAAACTTATTGCTACACGCCTCTCTTCTCTTTTATACCCTGTAAAAAAAATGCTTTGATATACAAGTGCTTTGGATTACAAGCATGTTTCTGCTCGCAAACCAAAGGTTTTACTAAACTTTAACCACTTCAGCCCCGTAGGATTTGGCTGCCAAATGGTCCGGCCACTTTTAGCACTTCGACGCTTTAACTGACAATTGCGCGGAAGTGCAACGTGGCTCCCAAACAAAATTTACGACCTTTTTTCCCCCCACCACATATAGAGCTTTCTTTTGGTGGTATTTGATCACCTCTGCGGTTTTAATTTTTTTGCGCTATAAAACAAAAATAGAGCGACAATTTTGAAAAAAAAAGCAATATTGTGAACTTTTAGCTATAATAAATATCCTCCCCAAAAAAAAAAAAATTTATATATATATATATATATATATATATATATATATATATATATATATATATATATATATATATATATATATATATATATATATATATATATATATATATATATATATATATATATATATATATATATATATATATATATATATATATACACACACACACACACACACACACATCCCCAGTTTAGGCCGAAACGTATTTTTCTACATTTTTTTTTTTTACCAAATATCGCAATAAGCATATATTGTTTGCGCAAAAGTTTTAGCGTCTACAAAATAGGGGGTCGTTTTATGACATTTTTATTATCATTTTTAATTTTTTTTTCTTGTTATAGCAGCGATCTGCGATTTTTATTGTGACACTTTTGACGCCATTTTTGCACTAGGTCGGTGTGCCCTTCTCTTTTTTTTCTTGTTAATGACAACTGTCACAGTTGCTTGTGCTCACAAACTCTCAAGCCATCAAATGGCTGGGGTTATAACTGATCACATGTGCAGCACACCATAGCAACTGCATACCAAAGAGTCTATGAGGGCAGCTTTCTGTGTCTGTAACTCCACACAGTAATGCAAGGCTTTCTCCCTGGTGTGGAGTGTCGTGCTCGCCCCCTCCCTTGGACTACGGGAGAGTCAGGACGCCCACTAACACACAGCTCCTTTCTCTATCTGCAACGTAGAGAGCGTCCCGACTCTCCCGTAGTCCAAGGGAGGGGCGAGCACGACACTCCACACCAGGGAGAAAGCCTTGTATTACTGTGTGGAGTTACAGACAGAAGAACAGGAAGTGAGGATTTCTCAGAAGAAATAAGGACATTTAAAAGCAAAATGGAAGGATGAGGTAAGTGAAGGAGGACTGCACTAAGGTAAAGGAAGCTATTAAGGGGAAAAAATATATTGTACCTTTTACAACCCCTTTAAGGCAGGACTCACACCTAGGCATTTTTAGTGCTTTTTGCATATTTGCACTACCAGAACATGTTCCATAGGAAACCATGTAAAACTTTTTATAGTGCAAATCTGTAAAAAGCACTAAAAGCGAGTAGGCGTGAATCCAGCCTTAGTGTTTCATTTGCCCGGAGTCGCCCTTTAAGCCTTTTTTACATCTCCACCCAGGACTGGCCCTTTAACCATCTCAGCAGAGGTCTCTCCCCGGGGGCCAGTTAATTTTTAATTTGTCAGATATGATCCTCTCGCTGTGTCGCCGGAGAAAGGTGGCCTTCCGATAATTGAGATGTAGAAGGCAAGTTTCCCAGAGGTGGAAATCTGTCAAAGATAATTGTGTCAGTAGAAGGAGGTGAGTCAGCAAGAAAAGCTCAGCGTTTCTTCTATCACATCCCGCAGACCAGACACAAATAACAGCTCAGCACCATTCAGGAGAGACGGGGGGGGGGGGGGGGGGGGCTCGTCTGATGGATCTGTCCGTACCTGGCACTGGATCGCTCGGGGGGGGGGGGGGTGCAGGGAACACCCCAAAGACAGACAGCGACCCACTTCTCTTCCATAGATCATCATCACCCCCCACAGGCTTCAAATCAAGGAAACTTTATCCTATAGAGGTGTCACTACAATCAAGATTACTATGAACAATGTTCTGATTGGGTTAAATCTGACCTCCGGCCTTTAGGGAGTCCCAAACTCTCTGCCCTCCAGCTGTTGCGAAACTACAAGTCCCATGAGGCATTGCAAGGCTGACAGTTACAAGCACGACTCCCCCAGGCAGAGGCATGATGGGACTTGTAGTTTTGCAACAGCTGGAGGGACACCAGTTTGAGTCCCCTCTCCTGGACTGAAGTTGCTCCCTCACCTCACAGGCAGATAGAGCACGCCTCATTTCCTGGCTGGAAGACACCCAGCATCATCTAGGCCCAGATTCACAGAGAGCAAGGCGCACATTACGCCGCCATAGAGCAATCACCGTACGCCGCGCCAACGTAGCGCGGAGAGGCAAGCATTGCATTCAGCAAGCCGGTGCGCCCAACGCTGCGCCAGCGTGGCGTTCGAAGGCGCACGCCGATGCAGGTGGAAGTGGGCGCGACCCCATGCAAATGATGGGCCGAGCACCAGACAGGTACGTATCGCGAACTGCGCCGTGATGTGGACGCACCCCCCTGCGCCTGCTCACAACCACGCCGGTGATCTGACGATATGGTTCCGGCTAACGTGAAAGTTCCTTTAAGGACTGCGCAAGTGCAAACTTGCCAACGGAAATCTCCGAACCTCGGCCAGCATCCGGGGCGACGTGGATTTTGAGGAAAGTGGCCAGGCGGCCTCACATCCTCGCTCCGCTCGCTCGGCCTCCTGGCTCTTTTTTTAACATCCTCCAATCCACGGGGATGTTCAAGAATGAGCCTGGATTCCGGGCGAGGTTCGGAGATTTCCGTCGGCACGTTTGCGCCTGCGCAGTCCTTAAAGGATCTTTCACGTTAGGGGAACCTTAAAGCGGGGGTTCACCCTATTAAAAAAAAAAAAAAATGTATTCTACCATTACATTCGGCATCGTAGCGCGAGCTACAGTATGCCGGTCTTACATTTTTTATCCCCGTACTCACTGTGCTATGGATCATTGAAGATTCCGGGGAATGGGCGTTCCTATGGTGAGAGAAGGTGATTGACGGCCGGCCCTGGCACGTCACGCTTCTCCGGAAATAGCCGAAATAGGCTTGGCTCTTCACGGCGCCTGCGCATAGCCTGTGCGCAGGCGCCGTGAAGAGCCGAGACCTACTCCGGCTGTCTTCGGGGAGCGTGACGTGCCAGAGCCGGCCGTCAATCATCCTCCCTCTCCATAGGAACGCCCATTCCCCGCGGGAGTCGGAATCTTCAATGATCCATAGCACAGTGAGTACGGGGATTAAAAATTTAAGACCGGCATACCGTAGCTCGCGCTACGATGCCGAATGTAATGGTATAATGATGTTAAGGAGGGTGAACCACCGCTTTAAGGACAAGTCACCGGCACAACTGCCTAAGCTACGCCGGATCACCGCGTACGCCGCAAACATAACCTACACCCAGCCAGACACACGTCCAACGCACAATACGCCGGCTTGTGTTCCCTGGTGCAGATCTGAGCATGTCGGTTGCCGGGTTGCACCTCATTTATGGGGAATAACTTTACGCCGGACGTACAACTTACGCGCATTTCGCGTAGCATGCGCCGGGCACACGCACGTTCGTGAATCGGAGTATTTCCCTCATTTGCTTGTTTGAATGGCTAATCAATGGGAGCGGCACCATGCGCCCAGCCCATATGTGCTCCCACCCTACGTCGGTGTGTGCAAGCTGCGTCGGCGGGGCGTAGCCTGTTTTTAGGCGCATGTTGGTTCGTGGGTCTGCCGCACACATACGCCGGCGCACATTGGCACTTACGTCGGCGTAACGTGTTATACGTCGGCGTAAGTGCATTGTGAATCTGGGCCCTAGTGCTGACTGTTCCTAGCTCGCCCCTTTCTTTTACTGGATTTCAGCACTTTCAATAATGAAGACTCAGCATCACGTGTGGGCGTTACCTAGGGCGGAGCGCATGCAAATTCACCCTGCTTAAGAACGCCCACTTCTACAGACATCCCCTTCGCCTCCAATCAAAGCACTTTGATATTTGCATCACTTCTCCCAAGAGCAAGGGTGAGAGCTTAAAGCGGAGGTCCAAACAAAAATGGAACCTCCGCTTTTTAGAAACAACCCCCTTCGGTGTCACACTGGGCACCTTTCAGGGGGGTGCAGATACCTGTATAATAACAACAGGTATTTGCACCCACTTCCAGGCATAGACCCCGCATGGGTTACGTCACTCCCCCCCCCCCCCCCGCATGCTGTCTTCTGGGAAACACTGGTCCCAGAAGACAGCAGAGACCAGTGAGGACATGCAGCATGACTCGCGGTAGGGAACCGGTAAGTGAAGCCGCAACGCTTCACTTCCAGATTCCCTCACCGAGGGTGGCAGCCGAGAGACGAGCAATTGATCGGCTTCGGCTGCTGACATCGCGGGCACCCTGGACAGGCAAGTGTTCATTTATTAAAAGTCAGTAGCTGCAGTATTTGTAGCTGCTGGGTTTTAATATTTATTTCTTTTAGGCCGACCTCCGCTTTAAGGCTCCGTTCTCACACCCGAGCAATCCGAATCATGGGCAAAAATCGCTGCGATTCTGCCCACGACTTGAAAATGTGGCGTGCTTGTGCAATTCCAGTACGTCTTAATGGCACTTCAATTGTAACTCCACACAGTAATGCAAGGCTTTCTCCCTGGTGTGGAGTGTCATGCTCGCCCCCTCCCTTGGACTACAGGAGAGTCAGGACGCCCACTAACACAGAGCTCCTTTATCTGCAATGTAGAGAGCGTCCTGTCTCTCCTGTAGTCCAAGGGAGGGGGCGAGCACGACACTCCACACCAGGGAGAAAGCCTCCCATTACTGTGTGGAGTTACAGACAGAAGAACAGGAAGTGGGGATTTCTCAGAAGAAATAAGGACATTTAAAAGCAAAATGGAAGGATGAGGTAAGTGAAGGAGGACTGCACTAAGGGAAAGGAAGCTATTTAGGGGGGGGGGGGGGAATGCATTTTTACAACACCTTTAACCCTGAAGAATAAAATAGTGGCGGTTGCAATTTTTTTTTTTTTTTTTTTTTTTTATCAAATTATATTTTTCAAGCTATTTATCAAATGCACATTTTCTAGAAAAAAAAAAAAAATTAAAATTTTTGCGCAAACACATTATACCCATTTTTTATTTAGTAAAATATAAAAGATGCAGTTCCATTGAATAAACATATACCAAACGTGTCAAGACTGCAGTGCACCAAAAAATTTAATAAAATAAACACACACATACACACTATAATACCCTATTCTCCATAGACCTTACTTTATCACACTAGTATTTGACAGGCAGTCAGGTGACACTATCGCCTCATCTGCTTTAACCCTTGAACCCTGCACTAGCATGCCGCAACCGCATTTTTACCGCACACAGTTGCAGAGAGGCCCCTTGCACATGGAAGTACAATTCCTGCCGCAGCGGTGAAGCCAGGCACTGCAGCACATATACGCCCCCCCTGGGCCGAGGCCTCTGCAGCTAAAGAGGGAGAAATTGAATGGAGATAAAAGTGCGGCTCCATCGCAGGGTTTTACTGCCCCTCAACAGCCAGTGTGAACGATCCCTAAAAGCCAGCTTACCAGTTTAGAGTTCACCATAAAATTGCGGCCCGAAAACTATTGCTGTCGCTTCAAAAGTTTGCAGCGATACCCCCATGTGTGGTGCAATTTATGTGTACATACATGCGAGTGCCCCGACCTGCACTATGCATTTGCATTAGTGTGTAAAAGGGGAGCGACTGGGGTGTTTTTCTATCATTTTATTTATTTAAAAGTGATACTAAAGTCTTGGTTTTATTTTATTTTTTTGCTTAAAAAAAAAACATGACGAGCGCCTCCATAGCAAGCAGCTTGCTATGGGGGCACCCAAGCCGAGGCTTCCTGTGTCCATTCAGACACGGATATATATATATATCTCTCTCTCTCTCTCTGGACTCGGGAAGTATTGGGGGGGGGGGGCTGCTGCACACTGGAGGCTTCTTATCTTAAAGTGGAACCTCCGCTTTAAGCACTCCTCGCCCCCCCGACATGCCACATTTGGCATGTCATTTTTTTGGGGGGCGGGTAACATCTTTTTAGCCCCACTTCCTCCTTCCTATCTTCGGCCACCTAGGCGACTCCTCCTCTCGCCCTAGGCAGCCCCTCCCTGCCAGCGATCTTCTGGGACAACTCAGGTCCCAGAAGATCAGCTGGCCAATAGGAGAGCGCAGCGCGGCTTGCGCAGTGCGCGCCCGGCCGTGAAGCCGTAAGCTGTCACGGCCGGGTGCCCACAGTTACGATGACGGCGCCGAGGAGAGGAGGGGGAGAGGAGCGAGCCTCCGGGCAGCCGCATCAATGGACCGCGGGGCAGGCAAGTGTCAGGTTATTAAAAGTCAGCAGCTATGCTTTTTTGCTGCTGCCGACTTTTAATAAACGAAAAAAACCGTGTGGAACTCAACTTTAACCACTTCGGCTCCAGGAAGGTTTTACGCCCCCCCCCCCTCTTACAGACCAGAGCATTCTTTGAGATAGGGCACTGCGTCTGACGCTGTACACAGATAAAAAAAGTTTTGGTGGTATATGTTCACCTCTGCGGTTTTTATTGTTTGCGCTATAAATAAATATATTTCAGGGAAAAAAAAGAAAAGAGAAGAAGGAGAAAGAAGAGAACGAAAAGAAGAAGAAGGAGAAAGAAGAGAACGAAAAGAAGAAGAAGGAGAAAGAAGAGAACGAAAAGAAGAAGAAGGAGAAAGAAGAGAACGAAAAGAAGAAGAAGGAGAAAGAAGAGAACGAAAAGAAGAAGAAGGAGAAAGAAGAGAACGAAAAGAAGAAGAAGGAGAAAGAAGAGAACGAAAAGAAGAAGAAGGAGAAAGAAGAGAACGAAAAGAAGAAGAAGGAGAAAGAAGAGAACGAAAAGAAGAAGAAGGAGAAAGAAGAGAACGAAAAGAAGAAGAAGGAGAAAGAAGAGAACGAAAAGAAGAAGAAGGAGAAAGAAGAGAACGAAAAGAAGAAGAAGGAGAAAGAAGAAGAAGGAGAAAGAAGAGAACGAAAAGAAGAAGAAGAAGGAGAAAGAAGAGAACGAAAAGAAGAAGAAGAAGGAGAAAGAAGAGAACGAAAAGAAGAAGAAGGAGAAAGAAGAGAACGAAAAGAAGAAGAAGGAGAAAGAAGAGAACGAAAAGAAGAAGAAGGAGAAAGAAGAGAACGAAAAGAAGAAGAAGGAGAAAGAAGAGAACGAAAAGAAGAAGAAGGAGAAAGAAGAGAACGAAAAGAAGAAGAAGGAGAAAGAAGAGAACGAAAAGAAGAAGAAGGAGAAAGAAGAGAACGAAAAGAAGAAGAAGGAGAAAGAAGAGAACGAAAAGAAGAAGAAGGAGAAAGAAGAGAACGAAAAGAAGAAGAAGGAGAAAGAAGAGAACGAAAAGAAGAAGAAGGAGAAAGAAGAGAACGAAAAGAAGAAGAAGGAGAAAGAAGAGAACGAAAAGAAGAAGAAGGAGAAAGAAGAGAACGAAAAGAAGAAGAAGGAGAAAGAAGAGAACGAAAAGAAGAAGGAGAAAGAAGAGAACGAAAAGAAGAAGGAGAAAGAAGAGAACGAAAAGAAGAAGGAGAAAGAAGAGAACGAAAAGAAGAAGGAGAAAGAAGAGAACGAAAAGAAGAAGGAGAAAGAAGAGAACGAAAAGAAGAAGAGAAAGAAGAGAACGAAAAGAAGAAGAGAAAGAAGAGAACGAAAAGAAGAAGAGAAAGAAGAGAACGAAAAGAACGAAAAGAAGAAGAGAAAGAAGAGAACGAAAGAAGAGAACGAAAGAAAGAAAGAAGACGGAAAAAAAAAAAAAGACGGAAGAAAAGAAGGAAAAGGAAGAAGAGGAAGAAAAGAAGGAAAAAGAGGAAGAAAAGAAGGAAAAAGAGGAAGAAAAGAAGGAAAAAGAGGAAGAAAAGAAGGAAAAAGAGGAAGAAAAGAAGGAAAAAGAGGAAGAAAAGAAGGAAAAAGAGGAAGAAAAGAAGGAAAAAGAGGAAGAAAAGAAGGAAAAAGAGGAAGAAAAGAAGGAAAAAGAGGAAGAAAAGAAGGAAAAAGAGGAAGAAAAGAAGGAAAAAGAGGAAGAAAAGAAGGAAAAAGAGGAAGAAAAGAAGGAAAAAGAGGAAGAAAAGAAGGAAAAAGAGGAAGAAAAGAAGAGAACGAAAGAAGAGAACGAAAGAAGAGAACGAAAGAAGAGAACGAAAACGAAAGAAGAAGAGAAAGAGAAGAAGGAAGAAGAGAAAGAAGAGAAAGAAAGAAGAGAAAGAAAGAAGAGAAAGAAAGAAGAGAAAGAAAGAAAGAAAGAAGAGAAAGAAAGAAAGAAGAGAAAGAAAGAAAGAAAGACGGAAGAAGAGGAAGAGAAGAAGGAAGGAAAAAAAAAAAAAAAAGACGGAAGAAAAGAAGGAAAAGGAAGAAGAGGAAGAAAAGAAGGAAAAAGAGGAAGAAAATGAAGAAAAAGGAAAAAGGAGGAAGAAAATTAAGAAAAAAAGGAGGAAGAAAAGAAGGAAAAAGAGGAAGAAAGAAGGAGAAAAAAAAAAAAAAAGAAGAAAATAAAAACCAGAACCAGACGATTGGCTCCTGCTGTGTCCAATCACAGTGGGAGCGGCGCTCCGGCGGTATGCGCCCTTTAGACCGCGTACACAAAATCATATACAGGTACGCGCAGGTCGGCCGCAGGTCGGCCGCAGCCGGCCGACCTACTACAGCAGGGGTCTCCAAACTTTTCAAACAAAGGGCCACTTTATTGTCCTTCAGACTTTAGAAAGGGCCGGATTGTGGCCAGTGTGTGGAGAAAATGTCCCGGGCCCAGCACCAGTAAGAATAAATGTGGCCTCAGGGTTGGTGGTCAGTAGGAGGAGGAGTAGGGCCCCTATCAGTAGGAGGAATAGTATCCCATCATTGGTATCAGAGGGAGAAATAGTGCCCCCTTGTTGGTGTTAGTGGAAGGAATAGTGCCTCATATCAGTTGGAGGAATAGTGCCCCAAGGGCCGCATAAAGGCTAGCAAAGGGCCACTTCTGGCCCTTGGGCCGCAGTTTGGAGACCCCTATGAACGTGGGGCGGTCCGGAAGCAGTTAACCAACTTGAGAACTGGCTTTTTACAGCGTGCCGTTCTTCTGGGGAATTCATCTGCCACACACACCCAGCTCTACAGAAGGTCCTTTGAGGGATGGCGTGTGCGGTGAATTTGGACGATATCATCTACAGACAACTCAGACAACAAGGGAATGGTGCTGACCTCAGTAAAGCTGAAGCTTAGATAAAAACCACAATGGCTGCTGTCAGCAAAGCAGGAGACTCCTTGTACAGGACTGGGCTGCTCCTCCTAATCCCTCAACAAATAGGTTTCATCAACTCCCAACTACAAGACAGAACTTGTAATTTTTTGGGGATAGAGATAAGAATGGACAAAATGCCCCATCAGGTCACTTGTTGCTGCCCGTGTCCCACTGGGGAGATTTACCTTCACTTCCTGTCAGGGATAAGAAGAAATCCCCCCCCCCCCAAAAGATGAGAGGTTCCCATCTCAGACATTTCTCATCAGAATATCTGTCCTCCATCGGAATGGATTTTGTGTTCCTGAAAAGCAGGGAACAAAATCCATCTCTTCCCCTAGTAAAAGCACCGCACACAGTAGTAAAACACGGGCTAAGCACACAGTTACCCCTTTTGATCGCACCTGATGTTTAACACTTTCCCAGTCAGTGACAGTGCATATTTTTAGCACTGATCACTGTATTAGTGTCACTGGTTCACACAAAGTGTCAGTGTCTGACTGTCCACCACAATATCGCTGTCCCGCTATAAAACCCCTTTTACACTGAGCCGCCCATAGCAGCGTTTTACCACCGACGCTATGGGCTCCAAAGATGCGGCTAGCAGGACTTTTTTTTACCGTCCTGCTAGCGATACGCTCCAGTGTGAAAGCCCTCGGGCTGCTGTTTGAGGGCGGATTGCAGGCGCTATTTTTAACGCTATGGCGCCTGCAATACGCCCTCAGTGTGAAAGGGGTCCAAGTCGCTGATCACCGCCATTACTGGTACAGAATAAAAATTCCACTTATTACACGCTATAATGTTCATATATCCACGCTATAATGTTCCTATAAACCAATGTATGCTTATTAGGATTTTTTTTTTTTTACCAATAATATGCATCAGAATACATATTGGCCTAATTTGATGAAAAAAATTAAAAAAACTTTGATTTTTAATTTTTTTTTTTATTATTGGATGAGTTTTATAGAGGAGAGTAGAAAAAATGATATAGATTAATATATATATATATATATATATATATATATATATATATATATATATATATATATATATATATATATATATATATATATATTTTTTTTTTTTTTTTTTTTTCAAAAGTGTCAATTTTTTTTCGTTTATAGCGCAAAAAAAAGTAAAAGAAAAAAAAAACGCAGAGGTGATCATATACCACCAAAAGAAAGCTCTATTTGTGGGGGGGGGGGGGGGGGGACACATTTGGGTACAGCATCGCACGACCACGTAATTGTCAGTTAAAGCAACGCAGTGTCGTACTGCAAAAAAAAAAAAAATGGCCGGGTCATAAGGGGGGGGGGGGGATAAATCTTCAAGAGATGAAGTGGTTAACGGCCCCCCCATTAGTATTTGAGTTGAGCATCTTTAATTATTTTTTTGAAAGGTTACTTTGTGTATCAGGCTTGAGCATTTCTTTATAGGTTTAGCCAATATAAACCTATTTACTAGGCAATAAAAAATTTAATAAAAATCATTTCCTAAATGCACACAAATATAACTGGGTACTGACATTTATAGGTAAAGTTGATCCAGGGAAAATCGGATTGCCTCTCGGTGGATAAGGAAGGGTGGGGGGGGGGGGGGGTTTGAGACCCCCTTCTCTTATCTCCATAGAGCTCAATGACCAGGTCACCAAAGTTACTTTGGTGAATGGGAATTGTTCATTCCTGCTCTCAGAGTCGGTTCACACGGGCCAGAGCGACTTCCCGAGCGACTCGGCAAGGCGATCTTCCCGCGACTTCAGAGGCGACTTGCAAAATGACTTCTGTATTGAAGTTAATGCAAGTCGCCCCAAAGTCGTACAAGAACCTTTTTCTACTTGAGTCGCTCCTATTAAAAAAATGGTTCCATAGTACAGAACGGAGCGCGACTTGTCAGGCGGCTAAGTCGCCCGACGAGTCGCGCCTGTGTGAACCGGCTCTCAAACTCACCAAACATGTTATAATCTGATGGAGAGACATTCTTTAGCTCTACCAACAACTATGGGGCCAGATCCACGTAGCGCATCGTAATTTTAGTCCGGCGTAGCGTATCATAGTAACGCTACGCCGCTGCAACTTTGAGAGGCAAGTGCTGTATTCACAATGCACTTGCCTCTAAAGTTACTGCGGCGTAGCGTAAATCTGCCGGCGTAAGGCGCGGAATTCAAATGATAAAGATATGGGCGTGGTTTATGTTCATTTTACTTGACCCGACGTAAATTAAATTTTTTCTGAACGGCGCATTCTCCGTCCGTGGGGGGTATCCCAGTGCGCATGCTCGAAAATTAACCCGCAACAAGCCAATGCTTTCGACGTGAACGTCATTCTACGCAAAGCCCTATTTGCGAACGACTTACGCAAACAACGTAAAATTTTCAAAATTAGACGCGGGAACGACGTCCATACTTAACATAGGATACGCCTCATAGAGCAGTGGTAACTTTACGCCGGAAAAAGCCTTACGGAAACAACGTAAAAAAAATGCGCCGGACGTACATTTGTGGATTGGCGTATCTAGCTAATTTGCATACTCGACGCGGAAATAGACGGAAGCGCCACCTATCGGCCAGCGTAAATATGCACCTTAGATCCGACGGCATACTAAGACGTACGTCAGTCAGATCTAGCCCAGCTTCAGGCCTATCTTGTTTTGTGGATACAAGTGTTGTAGTGTTGAAAAATATAAAAATAAATTATAAAATCTGAATAGAGAACCAATTCACAGCAGTTTAGCATTAATCACAATCCCACAATGTGTGGAAAAAAAGTATATATAAAAAAAAAAAAAAAGCATATGCGATAATAACCCTACTAGTGTAAATACCAGAAATTGATGCCGTTAACCAGGGCTTGACAGATTGGCTTTGAATCTAGAAGCCAGCTAAAAAAAAGTTTGGAGCCAGTTTTTTTTTTTTTTTAAACCCCCCACCTCAGTGCAGACCCCCCCCCGGCAGTAAAAACACCCCCCCCCCCCCGGGCAGACCCCCCCCAGCATTACAGACACCCCCAGCAGTGCAGACACCCCCCTTACAGACCTCAGAACAGCAATACACACAGCAGTGCGCCTCCCTCGAGCTCCTCCTTCTCTGTGGATGTAAACAGAGAGGAAGGGGAGGCGGCTTCATTCACCTCCGCTGAGGGACACAGCCATGGCACAGGGCAGCGGGCAGTGTTAGTGGTGCCACTACCCACGGGTGTCACCCGGGTGCGGCCCACACCCGCCTTGCAATGCCACTGCCGACAGCCCACTACACCCCGCACTGCCCAACTGACGCAGAGCCGCCCACCTCCACACAGGGCTTGCCCCCGACATCTGATCCACCCCCCGGACAGGGGAAATCAGCTACACAGCTCGGCACATGCCACAGGAGATAGAAGGTCCAGCCCCTTTAGGACGAGAATAGCCACTGAGACACGCTCAGCTTAGAGCGTGCAAACTGGTGTCAGCAGTGAATGGGCTGACAAAAGCTCAGGCGCTAGGATGCAATATCTAGTCGCAATGGCGACCTGGCGCCTGGTATTTGTCGAGCCCTGCTTTAACAATTACATCCAAGTTATGGGAAAAAAAACAATAATGTACAAATAAATCAAAAATCGTTGTGTCAAGCAAGTTCACAGCGAATTTTTTTTATTAGTATCAAAGTTTTAACATTATACCGTTTTCAAATATACTGACTTGTTAAAAATTATAATTATATATATATATTTATGTTTTTGATGATACTTCGATATTAATTTTTTCACTGAGAATTAGCTTGACAATGATTTTTGATTTGTACATTTTTTCTCATAACTTGGATGCAATTGTTAACGGCATACATTTCTGGTATTTACACTAGTATAGCGTTATTATCACATAGCGCTGCATTTTCTTTATTTAACAACTATGCATTGGCAGGATCTGCCTGATAGGATACAAATGGATTTATGAAGGCTCTCACATTACACCGTTTTGGATCAAACTATAGAATACAGTAGCGTGTAACATCTGCAAGATGTACAGCAGCCTTGGATAATAATTAATGTTCTAATAGATTTTTTTCGTGTGCTTCCACATTCCTCACCTAGGTGACAACGCCATTCCCCCCCCCCCCCCCCTCCCGGATTCTGTGTGTGCACCGATGTACTGCAGGGCTTTGGGTCCGGCAGAGCCCAGCAGCACATTTGCGCATGCACAGGTCGTCTCCTGCCCATGCACAAAGATGGGGCCATTATGGATGTCCCAAAACTTGGAGTGCCTGTGCATGAGCAGAAAATCCCCTCGCACGTGCATGTGTCCCAAATTGCTCTGCCAGGGCCAGAACCCCTTTGGCACATGCACCAGATTAAGAAAAATGGTGGTGTAGGGGGTGGAAGTGATAGCAGGGCTTTGTGGAGCTAAACAAAAAGGGTCTGAAATTCACTTTTACCATAAACTACCTATGCAGGTAAGGGGGGGTGCCTATAGATAAAAACAAACTGTACAGCTGTAACCCAAGTTGAATAACGCGCTCAAGTATAAAGACATTTACACACCTCCGGAAACCTGGACGAAAAACTCCCAGAGATGCCCTGCCCTCCACCATCCTGCATTGTTGCCAAGACACTTCCAGCTGTTACTGCTCGCCCCCCCCCCCCCCCCATCGTCACAGGAGCAAGCTTCTTCCCAGATTTACTGCTCAGCCGTCACAGGAGCAAGCTTCTTCCCAGATTTACTGCTCAGCCGTCACAGGAGCAAGCTTCTTCCCAGATTTACTGCTCACCCCCCACCGTCACAGGAGCAAGCTTCTTCCCAGGTTTACTGCTCACCCCCCCCCCCCCACCGTCACAGGAGCAAGCTCCTTCCCAGATTTACTGCTCACCCCCCACCGTCACAGGAGCAAGCTTCTTCCCAGATTTACTGCTCAGCCGTCACAGGAGCAAGCTTCTTCCCAGATTTACTGCTCACCCCCCACCGTCACAGGAGCAAGCTTCTTCCCAGGTTTACTGCTCACCCCCCCCCCCCACCGTCACAGGAGCAAGCTCCTTCCCAGATTTACTGCTCACCCCCCACCGTCACAGGAGCAAGCTTCTTCCCAGATTTACTGCTCACCCCCCCACTGTCACAGGAGCAAGCTTCTTCCCAGATTTACTGCTCACCCCCCCCCCCACCGTCACAGGAGCAAGCTCCTTCCCAGATTTACTGCTCACCCGCCCACCGTCACAGGAGCAAGCTTCTTCCCAGATTTACTGCTCACCCCCCCCCCCCCCCCACCGTCACAGGAGCAAGCTTCTTCCCAGATTTACTGCTCCCCCCTCCACCGTCACAGGAGCAAGCTCCTTCCCAGATTTACTGCTCACCCGCCCACCGTCACAGGAGCAAGCTTCTTCCCAGATTTACTGCTCACCCACCCCCCCCCCCCCCCCACCGTCACAGGAGCAAGCTTCTTCCCAGATTTACTGCTCCCCCCTCCACCGTCACAGGAGCAAGCTTCTTCCCAGATTTACTCCTCGCCCGCCCACCGTCACAGGAGCAAGCTTCTTCCCAGATTTACTGCTCACCCCCCCCCCCCCCCCCCCACCGTCACAGGAGCAAGCTTCTTCCAGATTTACTGCTCACCCCCCCACCGTCACAGGAGCAAGCTTCTTCCCAGATTTACTGCTCACCCCCCCCCCCCACCGTCACAGGAGCAAGCTTCTTCCCAGATTTACTGCTCACGCCCCCCCCCCCCACCGTCACAGGAGCAAGCTTCTTCCCAGATTTACTGCTCGCCCCCCCCCCCCATCATCACAGGAGCAATCTTCTTTCAAGATTTACTGCTCACCCCCCCCCCCCCCCCCACAGGAGCAAGCTTCTTCCCAGATTTACTGCTCGCCCCCCCCCCCCCCCATCGTCACAGGAGCAAGCTTCTTCCCAGATTTTACTGCTCACCCCCCCCCCCCCACAGGAGCAAGCTTCTTCCCAGATTTACTGCTCCCCCCCCCCCCCCCACCGTCACAGGAGCAAGCTTCTTCCCAGATTTACTGCTCACCCCCCACCGTCACAGGAGCAAGCTTCTTCCCAGATTTACTCCTCGCCCGCCCACCGTCACAGGAGCAAGCTTCTTCCCAGATTTACTGCTCACCCCCCCCCCACCGTCACAGGAGCAAGCTTCTTCCCAGATTTACTGCTCACCCCCCCCCCCCCCCACCGTCACAGGAGCAAGCTTCTTCCCAGATTTACTGCTCGCCCCCCCCCCCATCATCACAGGAGCAATCTTCTTTCAAGATTTACTGCTCACCCCCCCCCCCCCCCCCAGGAGCAAGCTTCTTCCCAGATTTACTGCTCGCCCCCCCCCCCCCCCATCGTCACAGGAGCAAGCTTCTTCCCAGATTTACTGCTCACCCCCCCCCCCCACAGGAGCAAGCTTCTTCCCAGATTTACTGCTCACCCCCCCCCCCACCGTCACAGGAGCAAGCTTCTTCCCAGATTTACTGCTCACCCCCCACCGTCACAGGAGCAAGCTTCTTCCCAGATTTACTCCTCGCCCGCCCACCGTCACAGGAGCAAGCTTCTTCCCAGATTTACTCCTCGCCCGCCCACCGTCACAGGAGCAAGCTTCTTCCCAGATTTACTGCTCACCCCCCCCCCCCCCCCCCCCCCCCACCGTCACAGGAGCAAGCTTCTTCCCAGATTTACTGCTCACCCCCCCACCGTCACAGGAGCAAGCTTCTTCCCAGATTCATGCGCTATCTCTCCAGTCCCAGTAGCTCTGAGCTCAGTGATGCTGTAACAGAGATAATACTGAACTATGCATGTGCAGGGGTTTGAGAATTCATTTCATGAAGGTGAACCCAGCCAGATCGGCTTCGGGTACCGACATCGCGGGCGCCCAGGACAGGCAAGTGTCCATATATACACTTCGTCCACCCCGCTGTCTTCTGGGAGACACACAGGGACCAGTGGGATCGCGCAGCACGACTCGCGCATGTGCAGTAGGGAACCAGGAAGTAAAGCCTCAAGGCTTCACTTCCCGATTCCCTTACCAAAGATGGCGGGGCCTCCACCCGAGAGCCGAGGGACAGATCAGCATTCCGGTTCCGACATCGCGGGCGCCCAGGACAGGTAAGTGTCCATATATTAAAAGTCAGCAGCTACAGTGTTTGAGTAGTTAATGTTTTTTTTTATTATTACCGTATTTATCGGCGTATACCGCGCACTTTTTGGCCCTGAAAATCAGGGCAAAATCGTGGGTGCGCGATATACGCCGATACCCGCGCCGACATATACCGAGCGCAGTACGCTCGGGTACATTCAGCCAGGCTTGGCTTCGCTCGTAGTCACGCTCTGTGACGTTTATGCGTGAGAAGCCAAGCCTGGCCTAATATCCGAGTGTACTGTGCTTGGTATACGTCGGCGGAGGCTTCAAACTGAGCGCGGGATGCGGGGATTCGACATGAAGACAGTGTGGGAGAAGCCGGGAGGACACCACCGAGGCCGCCGATGGACGCCGGGCAAGACACCAAAACTGTAAGTAGTAAAATGTAATAAAATGTTTTTTTTTTTTTTTTTTTTTACAGGATTTTAGGGTCAAAATTAGTGGTGCGCGCTATACACCGGAGCGCGCTATACACCGGAGCGCGCAATACCCCGATAAATACGGTATTTATATTTATTTCGGTAGAACTTCGCTTTAACATCACTGTAAGCTCCAACTGAGAATTCTCTGACACAGGGGCCATACTTTGTGCAAAGCAGACAAAAGCCTGTCCTCTCTAGAACTAGTGCAAGGTAATGATGAGGGGGAGGGGTGCTCCAGCCCAAGAGACCTGGTCAGAGTCTATACAAAAACTTGGGGGGGGGGGGGCACACCCTAAAAAAGCTATACATCCAAGATGGTGTTGCTATAAGACCAAAAACAGTACAAAACAGATTATAGCGCACACATGCAAAAATGACATTTATCCTGCAAGGCTAATTAAAAACACCTGAACATTCAAAATACGGGGGGGGGGGGGGGCAGTAAGTGGGCTTAGCACTATATGACCACCATATAGTGTGACCAAACCCCCGTATTTTTGAATATGTTCAGGTGTTTTTAACCACCCTCCATACCGGGCCTATTCTGGCACTCTCTCCTACATGTACAAATCATAATTTTTTGCTAGAAAATACGCAGAAACCCCCAAACATTATACAGTATATGTTTTTTTTAGAAGACACCCTAGGGAATAAAACGACGGTCATTGAAACGTTTTATCTTGCACGGTATTTGCGCAATAATTTTTCATAACGCCGTTTTTGGAAAAACAATTGTTTCATGAATCAAAAAGAATAAACAAAACAATAAAGGTTAGCCCAATTTTTTTCGAAAAATATGAAAGATGATGTACCACCGAGTAAATAGATACCTAACATGTCACGCTTTAAAATTACGCACACTCATGGAATGGAGCCAAGCTTCGGTACTTAAAAATCTCCATAGGCAACGCTTTGAAAATGTTTACAGGTTACCAGTTTAGATTTTACAGAGGAGATCTAGATGCTAGAATTGTTGCTGGCACTCTAACGCACGTGGCCGATACCTCACATATGTGGTTTAAAACGGCGTTTACATATGTCGGCGGGACTTACGTGTGCGTTCGCTTCTGCGCGCAAGCTACTGGGACAGGGGGGCGTTAAAAAAAAAAAAATGTATTTCTTTTTTTTTTTTTACACTTTTTTTTTTTATTTTATTTTTTTTATTATCACTTTTATTCCTATTACAAGGAATGTAAACCATCCCTTGTAATAGGAATGTGTGTGACAGGTACTCTTTATGGAGAGATGCGGGGTCAATAAGACCCCACATCTCTCCTCCAGGCCTGAAAGCATGAAATCGGTGAAAAAAAATTCACCGATCTCATGATTACAGTTGCTTAGCAATCGCGGCTTTGTTTACTTATGGGGACCCGGGCGTGACGTCATCACATCGCGCCCGGGTCCTCCGACGTCATAGAGAGGACTGGTGACCATCTGGTCACCAGTCATCTCTATGCTTCCTGCC
>NC_053491.1:466484181-466639138 GCF_905171775.1 Rana temporaria | reverse complement strand
GATTTACTGCTCACCCCCCCCCCCCCCCACAGGAGCAAGCTTCTTCCCAGATTTACTGCTCGCCCCCCCCCCCCCCCCCATCGTCACAGGAGCAAGCTTCTTCCCAGATTTACTGCTCACCCCCCCACAGGAGCAAGCTTCTTCCCAGATTTACTGCTCACCCCCCCCCCCCCACTGTCACAGGAGCAAGCTTCTTCCCAGATTTACTGCTCACCCCCCCCCCCCCCCCCCCCCCCCACCGTCACAGGAGCAAGCTTTCTTCCCAGATTTACTGCTCACCCCCCACCGTCACAGGAGCAAGCTTCTTCCCAGATTTACTCCTCGCCCGCCCACCGTCACAGGAGCAAGCTTCTTCCCAGATTTACTGCTCACCCCCCCCCCCCCCCCCCCCCACCGTCACAGGAGCAAGCTTCTTCCCAGATTTACTGCTCACCCCCCCCCCCCCACCGTCACAGGAGCAAGCTTCTTCCCAGATTCATGTGCTATCTCTCCAGTCCCAGTAGCTCTGAGCTCAGTGATGCTGTAACAGAGATATTAGTGAACTATGCCTGTGCAGGGGTTTGAGAATTCATTTCATGAAGGTGAACCCAGCCAGATCGGCTTCGGGTGCCGACATCGCGGGCGCCCAGGACAGGCAAGTGTCCATATATACTTCGTCCCCCCCGCTGTCTTCTGGGAGACACACAGGGACAAGTGGGATCGAGCAGCACGACTCGCGCATGTGCAGTAGGGAACCAGGAAGTAAAGCCGCAAGGCTTCACTTCCCGATTCCCTTACCAAAGATGGCGGGGCCTCCACCCGAGAGCCGAGGGACAGATCAGCATTCCGGTTCCGACATCGCGGGCGCCCAGGACAGGTAAGTGTCCATATATTAAAAGTCAGCAGCTACAGTGTTTGAGTAGTTAATGTTTTTTTTTATTATTACCGTATTTATCGGCGTATACCGCGCACTTTTTGGCCCTGAAAATCAGGGCAAAATCGTGGGTGCGCGATATACGCCGATACCCGCGCCGACATATACCGAGCGCAGTACGCTCGGGTACATTCAGCCAGGCTTGGCTTCGCTCGTAGTCACGCTCTGTGACGTTTATGCGTGAGAAGCCAAGCCTGGCCTAATATCCGAGTGTACTGTGCTTGGTATACGTCGGCGGAGGCTTCAAACTGAGCGCGGGATGCGGGGATTCGACATGAAGACAGTGTGGGAGAAGCCGGGAGGACACCACCGAGGCCGCCGATGGACGCCGGGCAAGACACCAAAACTGTAAGTAGTAAAATGTAATAAAATGTTTTTTTTTTTTTTTTTTACAGGATTTTAGGGTCAAAATTAGTGGTGCGCGCTATACACCGGAGCGCGCAATACCCCGATAAATACGGTATTTATGTTTCTTTCGGTAGAACTTCGCTTTAACATCACTGTAAGCTCCAACTGAGAATTCTCTGACACAGGGGCCATACTTTGTGCAAAGCAGACAAAAGCCTGTCCTCTCTAGAACTAGTGCAAGGTAATGATGAGGGGGAGGGGTGCTCCAGCCCAAGAGACCTGGTCAGAGTTTATACAAAAACTTGGGGGGGGCACACCCTAAAAAAGCTATACATCTAAGATGGTGTTGCTATAAGACCAAAAACAGTACAAAACAGATTATAGCGCACACATGCAAAAATGACATTTATCCTGCAAGGCTAATTAAAAACACCTGAACATTCAAAATACGGGGGGGGGGGGGGCAGTAAGTGGGCTTAGCACTATATGACCACCATATAGTGTGACCAAACCCCCGTATTTTTGAATATGTTCAGGTGTTTTTAACCACTTCCATACCGGGCCTATTCTGGCACTTCTCTCCTACATGTACAAATCATAATTTTTTTGCTAGAAAATTACGCAGAACCCCCAAACATTATACAGTATATGTTTTTTTTAGAAGACACCCTAGGGAATAAAAACGACGGTCATTGAAACTTTTTATCTTGCACGGTATTTGCGCAATAATTTTTCAAACGCCTTTTTGGAAAACAATTGTTTCATGAATCAAAAAAAATAACAAAACAATAAAGTTAGCCCAATTTTTTTGAAAAATATGAAAGATGATGTTACACCGAGTAAATAGATACCTAACATGTCACGCTTTAAAATTACGCACACTCATGGAATGGAGCCAAGCTTCGGTACTTAAAAATCTCCATAGGCAACGCTTTGAAAATGTTTACAGGTTACCAGTTTAGATTTACAGAGGATATCTAGTGCTAGAATTGTTGCTGGCACTCTAACGCACGTGGCGACTGGCGATACCTCACATATGTGGTTTAAACGGCGTTTACATATGTCGGCGGGACTTGCGTGTGCGTTCGCTTCTGCGCGCAAGCTACTGGGGACAGGGGCGTTAAAAAAAAAAAAATGTATTTCTTTTTTTATTTTTTACACTTTTTTTTTTTATTTTATTTTTTTTATTATCACTTTTATTCCTATTACAAGGAATGTAAACATCCCTTGTAATAGGAATGTGTGTGACAGGTACTCTTTATGGAGAGATGCGGGGTCAATAAGACCCCGCATCTCTCCTCCAGGCCTGAAAGCATGAAATCGGTGAAAAAAAATTCACCGATCTCATGATTACAGTTGCTTAGCAATCGCGGCTTTGTTTACTTATGGGGACCCGGGCGTGACGTCATCACATCGCGCCCGGGTCCTCCGACGGTCATAGAGAGGACTGGTGACCATCTGGTCACCAGTCATCTCTATGCTTCCTGCCAGCGCCGGACGATTCGTTCTCCGGGCCCCCGATGGCACAGAAGAGCCCGGAGAAGCACCGGATGGCGGCGGGAGGGGGGGGGGGGGATGTCCCCTCCCGCCGCCTGTAAGAACGATCTATGATCGTTCTTACGTTGTGCAGAATCGCCAGCAAAAGAGAAGGATATCTGAATGATGCCTCTAGCTGCAGGCATCATTCAGATATCCCCTCACAAAGCCCAGGACGTCATATGACGTCCACCCGGAACGGTAGAGGTCCTTTGTGGACATCATTTTACAATGGGCCGGTATTGAAGTGGTCAATTAGCCTTACAGGGTGAATTTCATTTTTGCATGTGTGCGCTATAATCTGTTTTGTACTGTCTTTGGTCTTATAGCAGCACCATCTTCAATGTATAGCATTTTTAGGGTGTGCCCCCCCAAGTGTGTTTTTGTGTTCTCTAGGAACTAGTTCCCAATATTGCAATGCAAAAAATGTAAACACATCGTGCACTTTTGGTTTGTTGCCCCGGAGTCCTGATCAAATCAATTGAAAGAGATCGGTCACAAACTGCAGCAGCACATCAGTACACGCCGCACATCTCCATAGGGATCATCATGGGATGAGGACTTCCTAGATATTCCCAAACAAAAAAGTAAATCTGGCAGATCTCTCTTCAATAACAAACACCCCCCCCCCTATAGAACAGGTTCTTCTACTCCTTCCTGTGTTTTCTTACATAATAAATTAGGAGTGAGCCAAACAGAAAAGCATGATGCTGCAACTGAGGACGACGTGTAGTTGGACCGTCAGACATCAGGAAGGGGGAAGACGTGTGATCCGAGAAGCTCTGACAGGGGAATTGTGGTTTGTGCTAGACACTGAGGTTGCAACATCCAAGACTGCTTACCTCCCGGGATTTTCATGCACTTTAAAAGAGCCTTTCACAACCGGGGGGGGGGGGGGGTGCGCAGTCACAACCCAGGAGGTTATTCGGGGTTATTTGTGGAATGAGCAATTTCTGACACTCAGAAACACCAATAGCTAAAAATAAATAAAAATAAAACACTATCTATAGAGAGCATTCCCACCACTGAACACAAGAGTAATGTGATTATTTTCTCACCAACTCTCCCAAAGACCCGTATAAGGGGGATCAACCTATCAACCTAAGAGGGCCCCTTCTCCAGGCGGTCGCCCAAAGAAGAGGGCCCCTTCTCCAGGCGGTCGCCCAAAGAAGAGGGCCCCTTCTCCAGGCGGTCGCCCAAAGAAGAGGGCCCCTTCTCCAGGCGGTCGCCCAAAGAAGAGGGCCCCTTCTCCAGGCGGTCGCCCAAAGAAGAGGGCCCCTTCTCCAGGCGGTCGCCCAAAGAAGAGGGCCCCTTCTCCAGGCGGTCGCCCAAAGAAGAGGGCCCCTTCTCCAGGCGGTCGCCCAAAGAAGAGGGCCCCTTCTCCAGGCGGTCGCCCAAAGAAGAGGGCCCCTTCTCCAGGCGGTCGCCCAAAGAAGAGGGCCCCTTCTCCAGGCGGTCGCCCAAAGAAGAGGGCCCCTTCTCCAGGCGGTCGCCCAAAGAAGAGGGCCCCTTCTCCAGGCGGTCGCCCAAAGAAGAGGGCCCCTTCTCCAGGCGGTCGCCCAAAGAAGAGGGCCCCTTCTCCAGGCGGTCGCCCAAAGAAGAGGGCCCCTTCTCCAGGCGGTCGCCCAAAGAAGAGGGCCCCTTCTCCAGGCGGTCGCCCAAAGAAGAGGGCCCCTTCTCCAGGCGGTCGCCCAAAGAAGAGGGCCCCTTCTCCAGGCGGTCGCCCAAAGAAGAGGGCCCCTTCTCCAGGCGGTCGCCCAAAGAAGAGGGCCCCTTCTCCAGGCGGTCGCCCAAAGAAGAGGGCCCCTTCTCCAGGCGGTCGCCCAAAGAAGAGGGCCCCTTCTCCAGGCGGTCGCCCAAAGAAGAGGGCCCCTTCTCCAGGCGGTCGCCCAAAGAAGAGGGCCCCTTCTCCAGGCGGTCGCCCAAAGAAGAGGGCCCCTTCTCCAGGCGGTCGCCCAAAGAAGAGGGCCCCTTCTCCAGGCGGTCGCCCAAAGAAGAGGGCCCCTTCTCCAGGCGGTCGCCCAAAGAAGAGGGCCCCTTCTCCAGGCGGTCGCCCAAAGAAGAGGGCCCCTTCTCCAGGCGGTCGCCCAAAGAAGAGGGCCCCTTCTCCAGGCGGTCGCCCAAAGAAGAGGGCCCCTTCTCCAGGCGGTCGCCCTAAGAGGGCCCCTTCTCCAGCGGTCGCCTAAGAGGGCCCCTTCTCCAGCGGTCGCCTAAGGGAGGGCCCTTCTCCAGGCGGTCGCCTAAAGAGGGTCCATCTCCTGCGGTCACCAATCTAAAGCTGGATACACACACACTACAATTTTCTTCAGATTTTCCAAAACTATAATGTTCTAGTATACGATCCTCTGACAGCAGGGATTGGAAACCTTGGGACTCCAGCTTGTAGTGAAACTACAAATCCCATCACGCCTCCCCCTCTGGGCAGGGCCGGACTGGGAATGAAAACCAGCCCTGGAAATAATTTCATACCAGCCCCAAAGCATTAATATACCAGCCCAAAAAAAAAGAGAGAAATCCATGAGAGAGCCAGAGAGGGGCCGGGCTGCAATGGTGAGAGAGGGTGCAACGGTGAGAGAGAGAGGGTGCAACGGCGAGAGAGAGCGTGCAACGGCGAGAGAGAGGGTGCAACGGCGAGAGAGAGGGTGCAACGGCGAGAGAGAGGGTGCAACGGCGAGAGCAGAGGCGTTTCTACTGAAACTGCGCCCCTGTCAAAACATTTGAAACCCATCTTTCAGATAACCATAACAAAAAAAAAAAAACACCCAAGCTTGCAGTAATATCAGCACCCATAAATATGGCCTTACCAGCACCCATAAATGCGGCAATATCAGCACCCATAAATGCGGTAATATCAGCACCCATAAATTCAGCAATATCAGCACCCATAAATGCGGCAATATCAGCACCCATAAATGCGGTAATATCAGCACCCATAAATGTGGCAATATCAGCACCCATAAATGTGGCAATATCAGCACCCATAAATGTGATAATATAATAATCAGCACCCATAAATGTGGCAATATCAGCACCCATAAATGTGGCAATATCAGCACCCATAAATGTGGCAATATCAGCACCCATAAATGCGGCAATATCAGCACCCATAAATGCGGCAATATCAGCACCCATAAATGCGGCAATATCAGCACCCATAAATTCAGCAATATCAGCACCCATAAATGTGGTAATATCAGCACCCATAAATGTGGCAATATCAGCACCCATAAATGTGGCAATATCAGCACCCATAAATGTGGCAATATCAGCACCCATAAATGCGGCAATATCAGCACCCATAAATGCGGCAATATCAGCACCCATAAATGCGGCAATATCAGCACCCATAAATTCAGCAATATCAGCACCCATAAATTCAGCAATATCAGCACCCATAAATGTGGCAATATCAGCACCCATAAATGTGGCAATATCAGCACCCATAAATGTGGCAATATCAGCACCCATAAATGTGGCAATATCAGCACCCATAAATGCGGCAATATCAGCACCCATAAATGCGGCAATATCAGCACCCATAAATGCGGCAATATCAGCACCCATAAATTCAGCAATATCAGCACCCATAAATGTGGTAATATCAGCACCCATAAATGTGGCAATATCAGCACCCATAAATGTGGCAATATCAGCACCCATAAATGTGGCAATATCAGCACCCATAAATGTGGCAATATCAGCACCCATAAATGCGGCAATATCAGCACCCATAAATGCGGCAATATCAGCACCCATAAATTCAGCAATATCAGCACCCATAAATGTGGCAATATCAGCACCCATAAATGTGGCAATATCAGCACCCATAAATGTGGCAATATCAGCACCCATAAATGCGGCAATATCAGCACCCATAAATGCGGCAATATCAGCACCCATAAATGCGGCAATATCAGCACCCATAAATTCAGCAATATCAGCACCCATAAATTCAGCAATATCAGCACCCATAAATGTGGCAATATCAGCACCCATAAATGTGGTAATATCAGCACCCATAAATGTGGTAATATCAGCACCCATAAATGTGGTAATATCAGCACCCATAAATGTGGTAATATCAGCACCCATAAATGCGGTAATATCAGCACCCATAAATGTGGTAATATCAGCACCCATAAATGTGGTAATATCAGCACCCATAAATGTGGTAATATCAGCACCCATAAATGTGGTAATATCAGCACCCATAAATGCGGTAATATCAGCACCCATAAATGTGGCAATATCAGCACCCATAAATGTGGCAATATCAGCACCCATAAATGTGGCAATATCAGCACCCATAAATGCGGCAATATCAGCACCCATAAATGCGGCAATATCAGCACCCATAAATGCGGCAATATCAGCACCCATAAATGCGGTAATATCAGCACCCATAAATGCGGTAATATCAGCACCCATAAATGCAGCAATATCAGCACCCATAAATGCGGTAATATCAGCACCCATAAATGTGGTAATATCAGCACCCATAAATGTGGTAATATCAGCACCCATAAATGTGGTAATATCAGCACCCATAAATGTGGTAATATCAGCACCCATAAATGCGGTAATATCAGCACCCATAAATGTGGCAATATCAGCACCCATAAATGTGGCAATATCAGCACCCATAAATGTGGCAATATCAGCACCCATAAATGCGGCAATATCAGCACCCATAAATGCGGCAATATCAGCACCCATAAATGCGGCAATATCAGCACCCATAAATGCGGTAATATCAGCACCCATAAATGCGGTAATATCAGCACCCATAAATGCAGCAATATCAGCACCCATAAATGCGGTAATATCAGCACCCATAAATGTGGTAATATCAGCACCCATAAATGCGGTAATATCAGCACCCATAAATGCAGAGAAATGGTGCGGTGTATCATGGGCACAGCACTGGGCAGAAAGGCAGAGTGGAATGGAACATCAGACAGTGACTGTGCGCAGTGGTACACATACAGGTCACACTCACTGGCAGTGGCACTGTGATGATCAGGGACACGCAGCAGTGCAGGGGGTGTTTCCTTGTAATGGATACAGTCCTCTGCCAATGCTGCGCCAGTGCCTCTGACACTGTACAGGGGGAGAGAGGGAGTAGGATCACCAGTGGCCCTGTCTGCTTAGCACACACGCACAATCACACATGATGATGACTTTAAGGCCTCTGTCACACTGGGGAGGTGGGGGCATCGGCAGTAAAGCGCCGCTATTTTTAGCGGCACTATTCAGCCGCTAGCGGGGTGCTTTTAATGGCCGCAAAGCGCCGCTTTGATTTCAATGGGCAGGGGCGCTTTAGGAGCCGCTCCTTCAGCGCCTCAAAGATGCTGCTTGCAGGAAATGTTTTAATGTCCTGCCAGCGCACCGCTCCAGTGTTAAAGCACTTGGGCTTTCACACTGGAGTGAATGGAACCACTCTTTCAGGGCACTCTGCAGACGCTATTTTTTGCGTTATAGCACCTGCAAAACGCCTCAGTGTGAAAGGGGTCTTAGACTACTTTCACACTGAGGTACTTCGCAGGCGCTACAAAATAGCGCCTTCAAAATGCCCTGAAAGAGCCTCTCTTCTCACTCTAATGCGAAAGCTTTCACACTGGAGCGGTGCGCTGGCAGGATGCGCAAAAAAGTCCAGCTAGCCGCATCTTTGAGGCCCTGTAGGAACGGTGTACACACTGCTTCTAAAGCGCCCCTGCCCATTGAAATGGGCAGCGGCGCTGAACCGCCAGCAAAGCGCTGCTTTTTTTTTTATCCTTTTGGACCGCTAGCATTGTGCTGGCAGGACGCTCAAAAAAGTCTTGAGGCGCCCAGCTAGGGGCCGAATAGCGCCGCAAAAACGACAGTAAAGCGCTGCTAAAATAGCGACACTTTACTGCCGACGGCGCGATGCCCCAGTGTGAAAGTAGCCTAAGTCACATGCCCCTCCCCCGTCCTCTCTGAGATTATTATACAGATTTCAATTTTATTGCAAGGGCAGCAAAGGTAGGTGACAGAGAGAGAAGGGGGGGGTGCAGATATGGGACACTGGGATGGGAGCACAGGGGGACACTGGGATGGGGGAGGGGAGTACGGGGGGGACACTGGTATAGGGGAGGGGAGTACGGGGGGACACTGGGATGGGGGAGGGGAGTACGGGGGGGACACTGGGATGGGGGAGGGGAGTACGGGGGGGACACTGGGATAGGGGAGGGTAGTACGGGGGGGGAACACTGGGATGGGAGCACAGGGGGACACACTGGGATGGGGGAGGGGCGTACGGGGGGGACACTGGGATGAGGGATGGGAGTACGGGGCACACTGGGATAGGGGAGGGGAGTACGGGGGGGACACTGGGATAGGGGAGGGGATTACGGGGGGGAACACTGGGATGGGAGCACAGGGGGGACACTGGGATGGGGGAGGAGAGTACAGGAGGGACACTGGGATGGGGAGGGGAGTACGGGGGGACACTGGGATGGGGAGGGGAGTACAGGGTGGGGGGACACTGGGATGAGGGAGGGAAGTACCGGGGGACACTGGGATGAGGGAGGGAAGTACCGGGGGACACTGGGATGAGGGAGGAGATCACAAGGGGGACACTGGGATGAGGGAGGGGAGTACAGGGGGGACACTGGGATAGGGGAGGGGAGTACGGGGGGGGGACACTGGGATAGGGGAGGGGAGTACAGGGTGGGGGGGACACTGGGATGGGAGCACAGGGGGGACACTGGGATGAGGGAGGGAAGTACGGGGGGACACTGGGATGAGGGAGGAGATCACAAGGGGGACACTGGGATGGGGGAGGGGGGCACAGGGGGACACTGGGATGGGGGAGGAGATCACAGGGGGGACACTGGGATGAGGGAGGGGAGTACAGGGGGGACACTGGGATGAGGGAGGGGAGTACAGGGGGGACACTGGGATAGGGGAGGGGAGTACGGGGGGACACTGGGATAGGGGAGGGGAGTACGGGGGGACACTGGGATGAGGGAGGAGATCACAGGGGGGACACTGGGATGAGGGAGGGGAGTACAGGGGGGACACT
This sequence comes from Rana temporaria, assembly GCF_905171775.1. Taxonomy (NCBI): domain Eukaryota; kingdom Metazoa; phylum Chordata; class Amphibia; order Anura; family Ranidae; genus Rana; species Rana temporaria. The sequence continues at coordinate 466,629,296 of NC_053491.1, read as the reverse complement.
GGGATAGGGGAGTACGGGGGGGGGGGGACACTGGGATAGGGGAGGGGATTACAGGGTGGGGGGACACTGGGATGGGAGCACAGGGGGGACACTGGGATGAGGAAGGGAAGTACGGGGGGACACTGGGATGAGGGAGATCACAAGGGGGACACTGGGATGAGGGAGGGGAGCACAGGGGGGACACTGGGATGAGATCACAGGGGGGACACTGGGATGAGGGAGGAGATCACAGGGGGGACACTGGGATGGGGAGGGGAGTACGGGGGGACACTGGGATGAGGGAGGAGATCACAAGGGGGACACTGGGATGGGGGAGGAGATCACAGGGGGGACACTGGGATGGGGGAGGAGATCACAGGGGGGACACTGGGATGGGGGAGGAGATCACAGGGGGGACACTGGGATGGGGGAGGGGAGTACAGGGGGGACACTGGGATGGGGAGGGGAGTACGCGGGGACACTGGGATAGGGGAGGGGAGTACGGGGGGACACTGGGATGGGGGGAGGAGATCACAGGGGGGACACTGGGATGGGGAGGGGGGTATGGGGGGACACTGGGATAGGGGAGGGGAGTACGGGGGGACACTGGGATGGGAGAGGAGATCACAGGGGGGACACTGGGATGGGGGAGGAGATCACAGGGGGGACACTGGGATGAGATCACAGGGGGAACACTGGGATGAGGGAGGGGAGTACAGGGGGGACACTGGGATGGGGAGGGGAGTACGGGGGGACACTGGGATAGGGGAGGGGAGTACGGGAGGACACTGGGATGGGGAAGGAGATCACAGGGGGGACACTGGGATGGGGGAGGAGATCACAGGGGGGACACTGGGATGGGGAGGGGAGTACGGGGGACACTGGGATAGGGGAGGGGAGTACAGGGTGGGGGGACACTGGGATGGGAGCACAGGGGGGACACTGGGATGAGGAAGGGAAGTACGGGGGGACACTGGGATGAGGGAGGAGATCACAAGGGGGACACTGGGATGGGGGAGGAGATCACAGGGGGGACACTGGGATGGGGGAGGAGATCACAGGGGGGACACTGGGATGGGGGAGGAGATCACAGGGGGGACACTGGGATGGGGGAGGGGAGTACAGGGGGGACACTGGGATGGGGAGGGGAGTACGGGGGGACACTGGGATAGGGGAGGGGAGTACGGGGGGACACTGGGATGGGGGAGGGGAGTACGGGGGGACACTGGGATGGGGGGAGGAGATCACAGGGGGGACACTGGGATGGGGAGGGGGTACGGGGGGACACTGGGATAGGGGAGGGGAGTACGGGGGGACACTGGGATGAGATCACAGGGGGAACACTGGGATGAGGGAGGGGAGTACAGGGGGGACACTGGGATGGGGAGGGGAGTACGGGGGGACACTGGGATGGGGGAGGGGAGTACGGGGGGACACTGGGATGGGGAAGGAGATCACAGGGGGGACACTGGGATGGGGGAGCAGATCACAGGGGGGACACTGGGATGAGATCACAGGGGGAACACTGGGATGAGGGAGGGGAGTACAGGGGAGACACTGGGATGGGGAGGGGAGTACGGGGGGGGGCACTGGGATAGGGGAGGGGAGTACAGGGTGGGGGGACACTGGGATGGGAGCACAGGGGGGACACTGGGATGAGGGAGGGAAGTACGGGGGGACACTGGGATAGGGGAGGGGAGTACGGGGGGGACACTGGGATAGGGGAACGGAGTACGGGGGGGACACTGGGATAGGGGAACGGAGTACGGGGGGGACACTGGGATAGGGGAACGGAGTACGGGGGGGACACTGGGATGAGGGAGGGGAGTACAGGGGGGACACTGGGATGGGGGAGTACAGGGGGGACACTGGGATGAGGGAGGGGAGTGCAGGGGGGGGGGGGGGGGGGGAGTACAGCAGGGAGACATTGGGATGAGGGAGGGGAGTACAGGGGGGGGGGGGGGGGGGCACTGGGATCAGGTGATGGAGAACTTTTCATACAGAATCACCCCTCCCTGTACATTGTATTACCCCCCCCCGTACTGCAATTGTCCTATCCTGTCCGTCCCCTCTAATATAAGAGACATACCTTGTGCTCCAGCCTCCAATGCAGGGTGGCGACACTTCTCCTCTGCGGTTCTCTCCCCTCACTCGTGACCCTGCATGCAGAGGACATTGCGGGCTGTCCTGGCGCCGCGCGGGAAGATGGAACATGTCCCGACGTTTGTTTCTCCTGCTCGGCTCCTCCCCTTAGACACATGATCAGTGATGCTGCTCACTGATTCGTTAGGTAAGAAGGGAAGTGCCGTGCGGCGAGGAGCATGGCGGCCGCAACCCGCCGGCCCGCGGCTGCTTTTAACTACGGCAGCGGGCAGTGACAGTCTGGACTGGAGCTAGGCAAAAGCAGCAGCCCCAGGGAACTCAGTGCAGCCGACACCGTGCACAATTGAAAAGAGCGGCGGCCGCGGCGGCGGCGATGGCGGCCGCAGCTACGGCCGCCGCTGATTGTATTTGATTGACAGGCAGAAAAGCAAGCGGCCTACCGGGAATTTTCCCGCTATCCCGGTAGGCCAGTCCGGCCCTGCCTCTGGGAGCTACACCTGCGCTTAACAGCCTTGCAATGCCTCATGGGATTTGTAGTTTTTCACCACAGCTGGGGTGCCGAGGTTGCCTGTCCTGTCTTGCAGCATTATGACAGGTACACTTCTATTACTGTGTACTGCGGACTTGGAGGCCTGTTCACACTTCAACTAAGCCACTGCTTTCGCCTTTTCTATATCCCAGTTCTGCTGATCTCCTGCAGCCTCTTTACAGTCACCTCCAGTCTACACGCACTCACTCCAGCTGCACGCTTTGGCTCTGGAGGGGCTTCAGTGGGCTGTACCTGTGTAATGTGTGTCTGTACGGCCAATTGTGACACCCCAACTGGGGGACAGTTGTCACCCTTTAACACTAGGTGCACCAACAGGAATCTTAACCACGTCGGCAGAATGGCACGTATGGGCACATCCACGTACATGTACGTGGCTCTGTAAGCCCAGCCGTGGGGTCGCGGGCACGCGACCCGGTCCGAAGCTCCGTGACCGCGGGACTCGCGGACCCGATCGCCGCTGGAGTCCCGCGATCGGTCCCCGGAGCTGATGAATGGGGAGAGCCGTGTCTAAACACAGCTTCCCCGTTCTTCACTGTGGCGGCAGCATCGATCGTGTCATCCCTTTTATAGGGAAACACGATCAATGACGTCACACCTACAGCCACACCCCCCTACAGTTAGAAACACAAATGAGATCACACTTAACCACAAGGGGGCGCTGAAGGGGTTAACTCCCAAACTGCAACTGTCATTTTCACAGTAAACAATGCATTTTGAATGCATTTTTTGCTGTGAAGATGACAATGGTCCCAAAAATGTGTCAAAATTGTCCGATGTGTCCGCCATAATGTCGCATTCATGAGGGAAGACAAAAAAAAAAAAACGCCCCTTCAGGCTTGCACAGTTGTACCGCCTCCTCTCCTGTACAAAAATGGCTTACTCCCATTTCACTGCACACTGTGAGCTTCTCATAATGTGTATTAGAAGCTGCAGCAAGTCACATAGACCCCGCCTCATTTCCTGATTGGAGGACATCAACGTTGACAGCCAGGAAATGAGGCGGGCTCAAATAGAGGGCTCCTCTTATCGGACACCTCCGCAGGTGTCAAACTGCGGCCCTCCAGCTGCCGCTGACAAACTACAAGTCCCATGAGGCATTGCAAGGCTGACAGTTACAGGCATGACTCCCAGAGATATGATGGGACTTGTAGTTCAGCAACAGCTGTAGGGCCACAGGTTTGTCACCTACCCCTTTGCTCCCACCAGCCCGATGGTCCCTGACCCGCCCCTTTCACTTGTTGAATTTCAGTTCTTTCAATAATGGAAGCTCAGTATGATGTGGGCGTTACCTGGGGGTGGGGGGGGAGGGGTCTGCATGCAAATACATCATGCCTAGGATCGCCAACACCTCCAGACTGACATCTACCTACCTACCCAACTTCTCTGAAGAGCCCACCCTCTGCTTGCATCAATACTGAGGGCCCTTGAAAGGTGTAGTGATGGTGAACCTTGGCACCCTAGATGTTTTGGAACTACATTTCCCATGATGCTCACCAAAACTGCAGAGTGCATGAGCATCATGGGAAATGTAGTTCCAAGGCATCTGGGGTGCCGAGGTTTTGCCATCACTGGTGATGTCTTGAGGAAGCTGAAAACGTCACCCTGCTGTCCCCTGCCACCAGCCATGATCTGCCTGCATAGCATATAGAAGCACAGGAACCAAAATGATATTACCAAGTCTAAAATAAGGTACATAATGAGAAAAGAAAGGTGTCAAAAAAAAAAAAAAATTCATCAGCATCGTAATGAGAGGAACGAAAAAAAACAAGTTTAACTCCAGCTTTCATGGCGGGATCGCTTGCCAACCGCGCTACAGCCAAATGACGACTATAGCGTGGCCGTCCAGTTCTGGGAGGGCGTCTATTGATGTCCTCACATGACCGGCGCACACCCGGCTGGGGCACTTTCACGATCGCTACATCCTTTGAGCAGAGCTGATCACAGATCAGGGTATAGGGCCAATCAGAGCAGCCCTTTACTACACGATCAGCTGTGTCCAATCACAGCTGATCACAATGTAAACAGACTTGCCCGTTATCTGCATTCCATTCCTCATGTGCTGTCAGTGTGAGGAGAGCCGAGCCGGTAACAGGCAAGTGTGACAGGGGAACACCTACACTGATAATCAAGGCACTTCTATTCAGTGACCCGATTATCAGTGCAGCCCCACTAGTGCTGCCAATAAGTGCCGTCTCATCAGGGCACATCATTGCTGCCCCAACATTGCTGCCAACTAGTGCCGTCCCAACAGTGCAGACTTATCAGCGCCCCAACATTGCTGCCAATTAGTTCTGGCACATCAGTGCCGTCCCAACAGTGCAGACTCATCAGCCCCCCAACAGTGCTGCCAATTAGTGCCGGCACATCAGTGCCGCCCCAACACTGCAGCCTCATCAGCACCCCAACAGTGCTGTCAATTAGTGCCGGCACATCAGTGCAGTCTCATCAGCCCCCCCAAATAGTGCCGGCACATCAGTGCCATCCCAACAGTGCAGACTCATTAGTGCCCCAACAGTGCCGGTGTCCTGCCGAAAATGTTCCCCTGGCGGATTAGGACCCCCCTGTGCTGCGCAGGCACGGGGCTTGCGCAGTACGAACCTCAAACGAGTCTCCGAAAATAGCCGAACATGTAGAGCCGAGAGTCAGCTCTACACGGCGCATGCGCAATAACTATCACATATGCCGCAGGCTCCCGATGCTAGTGCTAATCTGCAAGGGGAGGGGGTGATTTTTAACAATAAAGTACACTTCTTATCGGGGCGCGTTGATGAGCGGGTTTTGCAGTGGCAATGTTGATGGGCGCAGTTGCACGTTTAACTCAGATGGGCGGGTTTTGCAATGTTGATGTCAACATTGCAAAATCCGCCCATCAATATTGCAAAACCCGCCCATCCGAGTTAAAATGCGCAGCTGCACCCATCAACATTGCCATTGCAAGACCCGCCCCGCTAAGATGTGTACTTTATTGTTAAAATCACCCCCGGTCCCTTACAGAGTAGCACTAACAGCGGGAGCGTGCGGCATATGTGATAGTCATTGCGCATGCGCCGTATAGAGCCGACTCTCAGCTCTACATGTTCAGCTATTTTCGGAGACTCTGAGCCGCGCCTGCGCAGTACAAGGGGGTCCATATCCGCCGGGCGGAACTTATTCGGCAGAACATCGTCTCATCAGGGAACATCAGTGCAGCCTCATTAGTGCCCCAACAGTGCAGCTTCATCAGCATCCCAACAGTGCTGCCAATCAGTGCCGCCCCAACAGTGCCTGCCTCACCAGTGCCTAACAATGAAGGACAACAGCGTCTCATCAGGGCACACCCGTGCCGCCCCAACAGTGCAGCCTCATCTGCATCCCAGTACTGCCAATCAGTGCCGCCCCAACAGTGCAGCTTTATCTGCACCCCAACAGTGCTGCCAATCAGAGCCGCCCCATCAGCGCCCAACAATGAAGGAGAAAAATTACTTATTTGGAAAATGTTAAAACCGAAACCAAGAAAAACTTTTTTTTCCCCCCCTTCAAAAGGGATTTTATTTTTCCTTCTGTTTAGCAAAAAAAATAAAAAATCAAACTTAATGGTGATTAAATAACACCAAAATAAAGCTATATTTGGCCTGGACAGGGAAGGGGTGAAAGTGCCCAGTAGGCAAGTTGTTAATAAAGCGGATTAAGAAGAAGGGGAAAAAAAAAAACACATGCACACCAACAAAAACACAACTGAAGACATAATTTGTAATGACAGTAACCTGTGCAGAGAGCAGAACTAACTGTGGGAGGGTACCAGAAGCTCCACCCACTACTGGCACAGAACTACAGGAGGGGGGGTGGAGACAAGACCAGTCACCCTGCACAAGAGGAGAGCGCAGAGCTGTGGGAGGGACCAGCAGGCTCCACCCACTACAGGCTGCCTGTGACTTGCCGGCATGGTTCCCTTATCGAGATGGTTCCTGTAAGGACTGCGCAGGCGCAATCCTTGCCGACGGAAATCTCCGAACCTCAGCCGGCATCCAGGCTCATTCCTTAAAGCGGAGGTTCACCCTAAAAAACTACTTTCTACCATGCCATGCAGCATACTAGCGTCAGCTACAGTATGCCTTTATTTTTAGCGCTGTACTCACAGTGTTATCCAATAGTTTCGTTTTCAGACTCCCTCGGGGAGTAGGCGTTCCTATCAAGAGGGGGAACATGATTGATGGCCGGCTATGGCGCGTCACGCTTCCCAAAAATAGCCGGAGTAGGTCTCGGCACTTCACGGCGCCTGCGCATAGACTAGGAGCTGACTGCGCAGGCGCCGTGAAGAGCCGAGTCCTATTTCGGCTATTTTTGGGAAGCGTGACGCGCCATAGCCGGCCGTCAATCATGTTCCCCCTCTTGATAGGAACGCCTACTCCCCGAGGGAGTCTGAAAACGGATTAAACTGTGAGTACAGCGGGGAAAAAAAAAATGCATACTGTAGCTGACGCTAGTATGCTGCATGGCATGGTAGACAAAAAAAAAATTTTTTTTTTAGGGTGAACCCCCGCTTTAACATCCCTGTGGATTGGAGGATGTTAAAAAAAAGAGCCAGGAGGCCGAGCGAGCGTAGCGAGCCGTCCGAGCGAAGCGAGGACGTGAGGCCGACTGGCCACTTACCTCAAAAATTCCACGTCACCCTGGAGGTTCAGTGATTTCCGTTGGCAAGGATTGCGCCTGCGCAGTCCTTACAGGAACTATCTCGATAGCCGGAACCATATCGTCAGATCACCTGCACAGAACTACAGGGGGGGGCGGAGACAAGACCAGTCACCCTACACAAGAGGAGAGAGCAGAGCTGTGGGAGGGACCAGCAGGCTCCACCCACTACAGGCTGCTTTCACAGAACTACAGGAGGGGGGTAGAGACAAGACCAGTCACCCTGCACAAGAGGCGAGAGCAGCAGTAAGCGGTCCTGTACAGACACAAAATTCAAAGATGGATACACACGATGGAAAGCATTCAGAGAATATCTGCTGGTTGCGGAGTTCAGCTTTAAGTCCTGCAGCCTGCGTAACCCCCTAAAACAGACAGGCAGCTCAGGTCGCAGCATGCGATTTAAGGCAATATCTTATTGCGGATTGGACAGATACATGTCCCTGCGATTGGAAACCCCCCCCCCCACCCATAAAACATTCACCTACTCCGCTACAGCGACCGACAAATAAAATTATAAGGCACAATAACACAAAAACTTTCACAAGACCCCAGAACCCCCCCATTGCTCACCCGCAAAGCTGACAGGTCGATGTCATCCAGGCTCCGGGCCGGCGGGTCGGAGGCCATGTTTCCTGCGCGCTGGGGGGGCGACACCAAAAAGGTGTGCGGTCACAGCACAACGCACGCTGCTCGTTTAAGGGGGGGGGGGTCACATGGACTGCGCACAACCAGAGACACACCGCAGACACACAATGATCTGAAAATAATAGAAAAAATAAATAAACAAAACGAGGCACAAAAAAAAAACGGCTTGTCGTACGGCGATGTGTTCTATGCAGAGACGGGGGAGGAGGGGAGTGATTGCATTACTGCTACACACACTGCAGCTCCCCCATCAACCCTGCAACACACCGCAGTGACTCACATGCTGCAGGAGACACACACACACACAACCTTCACAACACACACAACCTGCGACACACACAACCTTCACAACACACGCAGGAGGCGGCTGCAGGAATCGCACACAAAGGGCACCCACACACTGTCACCGCCTGTCATCCACACACACACCCACAACCTGCTACACAACCCAAACACCTGACACTACACAACCCCCCCCAAACACTGACTGCACCACCACACACACACACAACCTGCTACACAACCCAAACACCTGACAAGAGCCACACACACCTGCAACTACACAACCCTCCCCCAAACACTGACTGCACCACCACACACAGCCTCCCCCTCAACTACACAACTCCACTGCAGGGACTCAGGTAGAGCGCAGGGACCCCTCTCTCTCTCAGAGCCGGCGTGCGTTGCGTTGCGAGTGCGGTCACACACACCGGCAGATCTGTAAATCCAAATAGGCCGAAGGAGGGGTTGTAAAGGCAGCTGTGTCCTGGACTGTTCTGTCCCTGCGGGGACCAAAGAGAGCCGGGCAGTCACTCAGGGGGGATCGGAGGATTTGGAATGTTCCGCTTTCTTGTCCTGCAAGATGGGGGGCAGGAGGACCAGGCGGGAACCAATACGGCTTCTGGTGGTCCCTTTAGTATTTAGGGCCTGTGATGGTTCCTCCAGGACTTGGTATGCAGAACCTGTGACGGTTCCTCAAGGACTTGTGACGGTTCCTCAAGGACTTGTGACGGTTCCTCAAGGACTTGTGACGGTTCCTCAAGGACTTGTGTAAGTTCTCTAGGACTTGGTATGCAGAACCTGTGACGGTTCCTCTAGGACTTGTGACGGTTCCTCTAGGACTTGGTATGCAGAACCTGTGACGGTTCCTCTAGGACTTGGTATGCAGAACCTGTGACGGTTCCTCTAGGACTTGGTATGCAGAACCTGTGACGGTTCCTCTAGGACTTGGTATGCAGAACCTGTGACGGTTCCTCTAGGACTTGGTATGCAGAACCTGTGACGGTTCCTCTAGGACTTGGTATGCAGAACCTGTGACGGTTCCTCTAGGACTTGGTAGGCAGAACCTGTGACGGTTCCTCTAGGACTTGGTAGGCAGAACCTGCGACGGTTCCTCTAGGACTTGGTATGCAGAACCTGTGACGGTTCCTCAAGGACTTGGATTTCCAGAACCTGTGATGGTTCCTCTAGGACGTGCGATAGTTCCTCTAGAGCTTGGTAGGCAGAACCTGCGACGGTTCCTCTAGGACTTGGTATGCAGAACCTGCGACAATGTTCCTATAGGACTTGGTAGGCAGAACCTGTGTTACGGTTCCTCTAGAGCTTGGTATGCAGAACCTGTGATGGATCCTCTAGGACCTGGTAGGCAGAACCTGTGACGGTTCCTCTAGGACTTGTGTAAGTTCTCTAGGACTTGGTAGGCAGAACCTGTGACGGTTCCTCTAGGACTTGGTATGCAGAACCTGTGACGGTTCCTCAAGGACTTGTGACGGTTCCTCAAGGACTTGTGACGGTTCCTCAAGGACTTGTGACGGTTCCTCAAGGACTTGTGACGGTTCTCTAGGACTTGGTATGCAGAACCTGTGACGGTTCCTCTAGGACTTGTGACGGTTCCTCTAGGACTTGGTATGCAGAACCTGTGACGGTTCCTCTAGGACTTGGTATGCAGAACCTGTGACGGTTCCTCTAGGACTTGGTATGCAGAACCTGTGACGGTTCCTCTAGGACTTGGTATGCAGAACCTGTGACGGTTCCTCTAGGACTTGGTATGCAGAACCTGTGACGGTTCCTCTAGGACTTGGTATGCAGAACCTGTGACGGTTCCTCTAGGACTTGGTAGGCAGAACCTGTGACGGTTCCTCTAGGACTTGGTAGGCAGAACCTGTGACGGTTCCTCTAGGACTTGGTAGGCAGAACCTGCGACGGTTCCTCTAGGACTTGGTATGCAGAACCTGTGACGGTTCCTCAAGGACTTGGATTTCCAGAACCTGTGACGGTTCCTCTAGGACTTGGTAGGCAGAACCTGTGACGGTTCCTCTAGAGCTTGGTAGGCAGAACCTGCGACGGTTCCTCTAGGACTTGGTATGCAGAACCTGTGACGGTTCCTTTGGACTCAAGATTCTTGGGCCAGTGACGGTCCTCCTAGGACTGAGTAGATCACCTCCTCAAAGTCCTTTTAGAACTCAGTATATAAGGACCCTGACAGTTCTTCTTGGACTTGGTGTGTAGAACCTGTGACCATTCCTCAAGGACTCAAAAAAAAAAAAGGAACCTGTGACAGTTCTTCTGGGACTTGGTGTGTAAAACCTGTGACAGTCCCTCTAGTATCCAATATATAGGACCTGTAAGAGTCCCTCCTGGAGGCGTAATTCAGGCTCCAGTCCCGGTACAGAACAGATCTCCAGTTCCAATTCTCCTCGATCGGTCCCGGTTATAGGACCACAAAGACAATCCTTTCCCAGTCCTGGGCTGTGCGGCGTGCTTGGCGGTCCTGGAACCTTAGGGACCTCCAGAGACGGGAAGGCTGCGGTCCCTACTGTAGACACTTGGGACGGTCCATTAGCAGACAGGGACCCTCCAAGACCCTTTATGAAGAATATCAGAGCTCAGTCCCATGGAGGACCCCTATCCAGGGAACGGCAAGGGGTCTTCAGTGCCTGTGACGGTCCCTCTCAGCCTCTGTATACAGGGACTCCCCAGGATTTTATAAGGGGGTCCCCAACACTACACCCGGGTCTGCAGTCCTCCTCAGTCCCTGCAGGACTCTGAATGCTGAGCTCGGTGTCCCCTGCGACGTACCCGGTGCCTGCACGACTCTGGGACCGGTGACAGTCCCTCCACTCAGGTGAGGGTCAGGTCAGCAGTTTCTGCGGGGGCCCCCTTTCACGCGCTCTCCGGGCCCTCACCTCTCCCGAGGCCGCACCTGACAGGATTTGGGAGCGGGCGCGGTCACGCGCACCCTGGTCTCGCGCTCTCGAACCCAGGCGCGCTCCTCATTGGCTGCAGAAGGAGAGAGACTGGAAAGGAGGAGGAGGCACGAACCGGTCACATGACGGAGTGAGCCGCTACAGAAAGGGGGCACCTGAGAGGAGGAGGTAAGGCGTGGCGAAGGAGGAGGCGGTGGCTCCTATGCAAATTAATCGGGCGTGGCTATAGCTGCTGTCATGGAGGAGCGGCGGCCATATTGGAAAAGGGCAAACTGTCTGTTTCTTATAGTTAGATAAAGCACGCAGCCAGTAGTACGGAGGCGTAGCGCAGTACGTTAAGAAGGGAGGCGGGGGCCATCTTGAAGAAGGGCAAATTTGCCTACAGTTGCATTTTGTTGGCAAGCACCAAGCCTTCAGGGCTGTTTATAAGGAGGAAGATAATACAGTGGGAGAAGTAGTGGAAATGGACGAATCGTGTTAGCCTCTAGACAGCCATGTTGTGTGCTGTGAGGGAGATATTCTGTGCCCACAAATGTCTATAGTAACAGGTGCCATAGTAACAGGTCCCCTTTAGGAATGTCTATAGTAACAGGTGCCATAGTAACAGGTCCCCTTTAGGAATGTCTATAGTAACAGGTGCCATAGTAACAGGTCCCCTTTAGGAATGTCTATAGTAACAGGTGCCATAGTAACAGGTCCCCTTTAGGAATGTCTATAGCAGGGGTGCCCAACCTTTTGAAGAATGAGGGCCACTTAAGCAACTTGGTAACCAGTCGAGGGCCACAATGAGCGAATCAGGCGTATGACAGGTCACGGCTACTCTATAGGCTCTCCGATCCGCCCAGAGGAAAGGGGACGATTCCCCTTCTGTTTTTCGGATTGGAGGTAGGTGGGCATAAACAAACATCTGTCGCTCTATAGAGGTAAATTGAGGGTCCCATTTGGTCAGGCTGATCGTGTGAAAGGGGCCTAAGACTGCTTTCACACTAATGTGCTGCGGTTTATCCACACCGCGGGTGCAGCGTAATGCACCTGTGTCTATCCTGCTGAAATTTGCCATAGACTCCACCTGTGCCAAATGCCGGCGCTGTAAAGGAAACATCGGCTTATGGGGCTCTGCTCCACAGCCGATTTCTTCCTATACCACCAGCTTCATTCACAACACTGATGCTGTGGTATGTCGGGTCGGCAACCTGCAATCTGCCCATCAGCGTGCCCCTTAACATAAAATCTGCCCATCAGCGTGCCCCTTAACATAAAATATGCCCATCAGAGTGCCCCTTAACATAAAATAATGGTCGTGCTGATGGGCACCTTTTATTTTAAGGGGCATGCAGATGGGTAGATTTTTAATGTGCACGCTGATAAGCACATTTTATGTTAAGGGGCACTCTGATGGCCACAACAAAAATGTGTCCATCAGTGTGCCCCTTAAAAAAATATGCCCATCACTGCGCACATTAAAAATATACCCATCAGCCTGCCCCTTAAAATAAAAGTGCCCCTTAACATTAACAACATATGCCCAGCAGTGTGCACAATAAAAATATGCCCTTTAGTGATCACTAATGGCCCACATACCTTAATGAAGGAAGGCACTGAAATACCGAAGAGGGTGGAAGCTGAGAGATAAGGAGCCAGGACTCGGGAACCGCAATCAGCAGGGGGCGGAGCGCACGTGATGTCACGCCCCTACTTGCAAGGGGAGCCAGGAGTGGACCGAAACCGCAAAAAGCAGGGGGCGGGGCGCGTGCGTGAAATCACACCCCTAATCACTGCCCGTGAGTCACCCCTAATCTGGACCTGCGGCGAGGAGCAGGGGGCAGGCGCACGCACGCAGCGTCACTGGTTGCTGGGGAAACCCCAGCAAACCAACGCTTGCTGTTGCTGTTATAGTGGCGGTCCGGGCAGAAGCGTCACTCGGGCCGGACTCGGACCGCGGGCCGCCATTTAGTGACGGCTGGTCTATAGCAACATAAAGCCTCTTGAGGCGGGAGGGGGTGAGCAGGCAAGTCAGGACACTCTCTGCTGATAGAGAATGGAGCTGTGTGTTAGTGGGCATCCTGACACTCCTGCTCGCCCCCTCCCCCCTCAAGAGGCGTTCTCCACACCAGAAAGAAAGCCTTGCATTACTGTGTGGAGTTACAGACAGAAGAACAGGAAGTGAGGATTTCTCAGAAGAAATAAGGACATTTAAAAGCAAAATGGAAGGATGAGGTAAGTGAAGGAGGACTGCACTAAGGTAAAGGAAGATATTTAGGGGGAAAAAATAATCCTTTACAACCCCTTTAATGATAGAAGCCTTTTTTTTATTTTTATGAATTGATTCACAGCTCAGGCCACAAAATAGATGCGTTCATGTGAGGTAACATTTTTAATAAGTAGTTGTGTTTTCAGCATATATAAACCTTTTGCTATAATACAGCATAGTATACTCCAATCACTACAGAATGGCCGAGGTGTATAATCTTGCTTGGTCCCTGGTATTGGCCTCCAGCACCAACATTCTCGTCACCCCAGAGAATGACTGGTCACTGAAGTTGGATTCCATAACCTTATCGTGAACAAGCAGTATTGTACCCTCACTCACTGGGGCTCGCAGGCTGTACCGGATCAGCCGTATGTTTGGTAATTTCTCCGTGAGGGCCTGATAATGCCTATAGAGATGTGTATGGGTATAAACCAACAGGCATGCTGATAGGATCATCTGGGCTATAAGTAGAAGTATACCGAAAATATAGATGACAAGGTGGAGGAAGCAGCAGTTTTTGAGAATCTTGTACTTCAGCCATGACATGCCGTGGGCTTCTGCTCGGGAATTTTCTGCTGGTGGCATGGTGTATAATAACTGATTCTCAGTAGACATCAGCGATGTTTCTGTAAGATGTTTTTGTGGTGACACAGTGGAGGTGGTTAGCATTGTACTGGGTTCCACCTTCACTGTGGTGGCAAGAGTAGAAGTTGGGTGCAAAGTGGTCGTTGAAGAAATAGATGTTGGCACTTCTGTGGTTTGTGGAGTCGTTCTCCTTTGTTCAGCAGTTGTCATCAAAGTAGTCTTATATGTTTTTGTGGTAACTTTTCTTGTTGTCCAAGTTGGCATGCCTGTTGGAGTTGTCTCTGACTGTTTTGTTGAAGTCGTGATTGGTGTTGTCATTCTTCTGCTTTTTGTAGTTGTAGCAACTGATGTTGGATGCTCCTCAGTGGTCAGCACAGGTGTCGTTTTTGCGAACGTCACCATTGTGGTCTTCATTGTCGTTATCCATGGTTCTGTTGTCTTGGCAGTGGTTGGCAGCGCTTGTGTGACTTTACTTTTTGGTGTCATTATATGTTGGTCCACATCACCAAGGTCACCATGGTCACTACCAAGACATGCATCCATATTATATTCAATAAGTGGGGTCTTGTCAGAGCAGAGTACACTTTTCTCATCGTTAAATGGAGATCCATCAGGCAGTATAGTATAGACATTATGCCCATTATCTTCCACCCATTCCTTAAAATAGTGGAGGGCACAGTTGCAGTTCCACGGGTTCTTGTCAAGATACACATAAGCAAGAGAATTCGGGCCATCAAAGAAATTGTCTGGAATGTTTGTCAGTATGTTTCCTGCCAAGGAAAATTTTGTGAGATGGACGAGGTTGAGGATGAGATGGTTTGGAAGTTCCCACAGCTGATTGTTCGATAAATCCAGAAGGTCTAAGCTTTTCAAGTCATAAAAAACCTGTTTAAAGAAATAGAAACAATCATGTTTGAGAACTTTTTTTCTTAGGAATATTTTACAACATATTTCTTCATTCAGTCACTACACAAACATAAGCTGAATTTATCTAAATATACATCGCGTTTTGTTTGGCACCTACCGTTATTTATCGGCGTATAACACGCACTTGTTTCCCTTTAAAATCAGGGGAAAATCGTGGGTCCGATCCCTGCTGTCTGTGACGGGAAGAGGAGCGAGTGCCGTCGATATACACATAGCCGAGTGTACTGTGTACTCGGCTAGGCTCGGCTCCACACACAGTCACGCCCAGTCCCGCCATTGGACCTGTGTTATGTCCATCTAAGGCCCCGTACACACGAGAGGATCGATCCGCTGGAATTTATCCACAGAACCGGTTTCAGCGGATAGATCCGCTGGTGTGTACGATCCAGCGGATATTTATCCGCGGATATTTTTCCGGGCGATGGATTTCCAGCGGATCAAAATTTCTTAGCATGCTAAGAAATCTATCCGCTGGAATCCAGTCCAGCGGATTGATCCGCTGGTCTGTACAGACTCAGCGGATCAATCCGTCCGATTCCCTCCCTCGCATGCGTCGTAATGATTCGACGCATGCGTGGAAGTCCTTATACTACAGCGTCGCGCACGTCGCCGTGTCATCATCATCGCGACACGTCACCGCGGAGGGAATTCCGCTGGGATTTTGATCTGATGGTTAGTACAACCATCAGATCAAAATCTGCCAGAGGATTTATCCGCGGAAACGGTCCTCCGGACCGTTTCCGCGGATAAATCCTCTCGTGTGTACTAGGCCTTAGAGGCCTAGCCAAGGGGCGGGACTGTAAAAGGAGCCGAGTACACAGGGCATCCGACTCTGTCTATTTCGGCGGCGGCAAGGCGGCAGATGGACACTGATTATTCCGCAATGATGGACACTGATAAGGCTGCATTGATGGGCATTTAAATGTACGTTTTTTTTTCCTTAAAATTCCCTCCTAAACTTGGGGTGCGTGTTATACGCCGGCGTGTGTTATATGCCGATAAATACGGTATTAGGTGTGATCTTTTAGTGGATGTCATATTTTGAACTAAAGGTGAAAAGAGATGACACGTGGGCCAATTATTGGCCTTGTGTTCATTTTAGACCTCCTTTGCAAATAATTGGCTTTTATCCGGGTTGCGTGGCAGATTAACTGTCCAGATGGAAGATTTTGTAATACAAGGCTGCCATGGCACACAAATTATGTTTTGTTGAATCTGCTGGCCCTCACATGATATAGGGCAGTGATGGCGAACCTTGGCCCCCCCGGATGTTTTGGAACTATATTTCCCATGATGTTCAACTACACTGCAGAGTGCATGAGCATCATGGGAAATATAGTTCCAAAACATCCGGGGTGCCAAGGTTCGCCATCACTGCTATGAGGGATCCCAACCTTGGCTAAATGCCTGTATTGATCAAACTTGCCACATTAGTTTGGATGGCCAAATTTGTTGCAGATTAGCCACTTGACCTACAGAAGATATAGCCCCTTCATGAACAACTGCGTGGTCATGCAACGCTGTACCCAAATTAAGTGTATGTAATTTTCCCCCACAAATAGAGCTTTCCTTTGGTGGTATTTGATCACCTCTGCGTTTTTTTATTTTTTGCTCTATAAACAACAATAGAGCAACAATTTTGAATAAATTAATATTTTTTACTTTTTGCTATAATAAATATCCCCCAAAAATATAAAAAAAACAATTTTTTTCCTCAGTTTAGACTGATATGTATTCTTCTACCTATTTTTGGTAAAAATAAGTGTTTATCGAAAATTTATAGCGTTTACAAAATAGTGGATAGTTTTATTGCATTTTTATAAATATTTTTCTTTTTTACTACTAATGGTAGCGATCAGCGATTTTTTTTATTTTTTGTGACTGCGACATTATGGCGGACACATCGGACAATTTTGACACATTTTTGGGACCATTGTCATTTTCACAGCAAAAAGTGCTATAAAAATGCACTGTTTACTGTGAAAATGACAATTGCAGTATAGGAGTTAACCACTAGGGAGCACTTTCGTTTAAGTGTGACCTCATATGTGTTTCTAACTGTAGGGGAGCAGGGCTGGACGTGTGATGTCATTGATCGTCTTTCCCTATATCAGGGAACAGACGATCAATGACACTGCCACTGTGAAGAATGGGGAAGGTGTGTTCTTCAGCTCTGGTTAACTATCGCGGGACACCGGCGGCGATCGGGTCCGCGGCGCGGTCACGGAGCTTCAGCTGGGCTTAAAGAGACACATACAGGTTCGTGATTGGGCCCAGCCGAGCCATTCTGCCAACGTATATCGTCGGTAGGGGGTCCTTAAAGTGGAGGTTCACCCAAAAACTCAATTTTTAACCTTAGATTGGGCCTAATTACGGGAAGCAGAATCTGGTGTTTTGTTTAAAATCAATGCAGTACTTACCTTTTTTGAGATAGATGTTCTCCCGCCGCTTCCGGGTATGGGCTGCGGGACTGGGCATTCCTATTTGATTGACAGCCTTCCGACCATCGCATACAGCGCGTCACCAGTTTCCGAAAGTAGCCGAACGTCGGTGCGCAAGCGCCGTATAGCACCGCACTGACGTTCGGCAACTCGTGACGCGCTGTATGCGACCGTCGGAAGGCTGTCAATCAAATAGGAACGCCCAGTCCCGAAGACCATACCCGCAAGCGGCGGGAGAACATCTATCTCAAAAAAGGTAAGTACTGCATTTATTGTAAACAAAACACCCGATTCTGCTTCCCGTAATTAGGCCCAATCTAATGTTAAAAAATTTTTTTCGGGTGAACTCCCGCTTTAAGTGGTTAACCACCTCAATACCGGGCCTATTCTGGCACTTCTCTCCTGTAAAAATCATATTTTTTTTGCTAGAAAATTACTCAGAACCCCCAAACATTATATATATTTTTTAGCAGACACCCTAGGGAATAAAGTGGCGGTCATTGCAAATTTTTATCTCGCACGGTATTTGGGGAAAAAAACGGTTTCATAAATTAAAAAATAACAAAACAGTAAAATTAGCCCAATTTGTTTGTATAATGTGAAAGATGATGTTATGCCGATTAAATAGATACCTAACTTGTCACGCTTTAAAATTGCGCACACTCATGGAATGGCTCCAAACTTCTGTACTTATAAATCTCCATAGGTGGCGCTTTATTTATTTTTTACAGGTTACTAGTTTAGAGTTACAGAGGAGGTCTAAAATTATTGTACACGCTCTAACGCACGCGGCGATACCGCACATGTGTGGTTTGAGCGGCGTTTACATATGTGGGCGGGAATTGCGTGTGTGTTCCCTTCTGAGCACGAGATACCGGAGACGGGGGCGTTCTACATTTTTTTATTATTATAATTTTTTTTTTTTTACATTTTTTTTATTTAATCACTTTTTCTTCCTATTACAAGGAATGTAAACATCCCTTGTAATAGGAATCATTGTGACAGGTTCTCTATATGGAGAGATGCAGGGTCAATCTCTCCTCCAGGCTTGAAAGCATGAGATCATGAAAAAAAATTCACAGATCTCATGCCGACAGCCGCGATTGTAGCTTTGTTTACTTCCGGGTACCCCCGGGTGTGACGTCATAACATCGCGCCCGGGCCTCTGACGGTCATAGAGAAATCTCTATCCTCGTCATCCAGCGCCGACCGATTCGTTCTCCGGTCCCCCGCTGGCACGGAAGAGCCTGGAGAAGCACCGGATGGCAGGGGGGGGACGTCCCCTCCCATCGCCTATAAGAACGATCAAGCGGCGGAACTGCCACTATGATCATTCTTATGGTGCGCAGAATCGCCGGCTTGAAAAGAAAGATATCTGAATGATGCCTGTAGCTGCACCCATCATTCAGATATCCCCACCTAAATACCATGACGTCATATGACGGTGTGCGGTATTGAGGTGGTTAAACATCTAGGGTGATCAAAGGGTTAAATGTGTGCCTAACCAGTGTTTTTGTGCACTTTACTAATGGAAGTGATGGATTTTATTCCCTTTGCAGGGAAAGGAAATCCACCCCCCCCCCCCCTCCTCGTCAGAAGTCAGAACAAAGCTCTGCCTTTTTTACAAGGTGTTTTTCCGGCGGGCATCCATTCGCCGGCACCCGCTGATCGGCTTCTGCTGTGACAAATCACAGCAGAAGCGGCCCGCGCCCCCCCCCCCTCCCAAACCGAAAGTGCCTGATCTGGCACAGAAGAGCCAACTTCCCGCTGTACATCCTTGTGATGTGGTTAAGCTGCTTGCAGCCAAACAGAAGTACTGAACAGCCCACTGTAGAAAAGTAGGGTTAGGTTAATCCCTCCTAAAACTTATTTTCATCTCTTGGAACCTATGAGATTAAATCTCCCCATCAGAGTTTAGGCTTATGCCTAGTACACACGAGAGGATTTATCCTCTGGCGGATTTTGATCTCATGGTTATATTAACCATGAGATCAAAATCCCCGCGGAATTCCGTCCGCGGTGACGTGTCGTGCCGTCGCCGCGATGATGACGCGGCGACGTGCGCAACGCTGTCATATAAGGAATTCCACGCATGCGTCAAATCATTACGACGCATGCGGGGGATGGATTCGGACGGATTGATCCGGTGAGTCTGTACAGACCAGCGGATCAATCCGTTGGAATGGATTCCAGCGGATAGATTTCTTAGCATGTCAAGAAATTTTTATCCGCTGGAAATCCATCCCCGGGGACAAAAATCCGCGGAAACAGATCCGCTGGATCGTACACACCAGGGGATCTATCCGCTGGAGCCGGTCCGCGGATCAATTCCAGCGGATCGATCCTCTCGTGTGTATGGGGCCTTAGGCTGGGGTTGGGCTTTAAAGCAGAACCCTGCTTGTTTTGTCTAGGGGTGAACACAGAGCTTATACTCACCCAATCCTTCGATCCTCTGGAAAACGTCACTCCCCCCCGTCCAGTGGTGGACTGTTCCTGCCATCCTCAAGTCCTGAGCTAGTCTATGGGTGTGATTACATCAGGAACAATCCACCGCGCAAGACTGCTAGACCACTGGGGGAGGAGGGATCGGTCTTGTGCTGGAAGGATCGGAGGATTAGGTGAGCATCTCGGAAATCCTCCACCCTAGACAAAAACGAGCAGTTAACCCATGTAGTGTGGGCACGGCCCCACTGCATGGGGGGAAGAAAAAAAAAGTTCTGCTTTAAGTGAACCTATTACATTACATTGCTTTATAAAGTTCCATTTCACTTTCTGTTCCCTTCTGGGCACCTTCCCTACGTTGGCCTCTGCAAAACACATTATATATTCATTCTGCGGAAAACTATATCCTTCAAATCAGAAGACTTTCCAGGTTTCATAATTGACAGGTTCACTTTACTTTGCCATGTAAGAATGAAGTAAACAGAAAATAAAAAATACATGTTAGCACCTCGTCTGAAAGCGAGTTGATGGTATTTTTCTGGAGCTCCAACACCTTCAGGTTATTCAGTCCTTTGAATGCCGAGTCAGAGATGGTGGAAATTTGATTGTTGGACAGGTCTAGCTTGATTAAGCTGGACAGTTGGGACAGATCTGGGATACTCTTCAATGAGTTATTGGCCAAATGTAATTCTTGTAACATGATCGGAAGGTCCACCTTAAAGCTAGTCAAAGCATTGTCTGATAAGTCCAGCTCCACCAGCAGTTTCATCCCTTTGAAGGTCGAGGTGGAGATGGCCTTCAGGTTATTAAAACTCAGGATAAGAATGCCGGTATCTTGGGGTATCTCCTTCATGGGGACGTTGGTTAAGGCAAGTCGAACACAAGACGTCTCTATCATATTCTTGCTTTGATTATCTTCTGTGACACAGGAAGAGGAGACTTGGTTGGCACAAAGGAGACCAAAGATGCCGATATAAAACAAAGGACTCGTGGCAACCATGGTGAGGCTGAAGTGAGCTATAAAATGAAGGGGGGAAAAAAATAGACCATGTTAATGATTATGACAAATATAGGGCCAGATTCACATAGAATTGCGGCCGTGTAACGTAACCCGTTTACGTTACACCGCCGCAAGTTTTCAGTGTTAGTGCCCGATCCACAAAGCACTTACCTGTAAACTTTCGGTGGTGTATCGTAAACACGTCCGGCGCAAGCCCGTCCAATTCAAATGGGGCGGGTACCATTTAAATTAGGCGCGCATGCTCCATTCGCAATTTTCCCAACGTGCTTTGCGCGAAATTACGGCGGCGCGACGTGTTTGTGAATCGCGACGTGCGTAACGTACTTACGCCGGGAAAATAAAAAAATTCAAAAGCGACGCGGGAACGACGGGCATACTTTAACATGGTGGAGTAATTTTACACCATGTTAAAGTACCCCTAATTTTGCGACGGGAAACTAAGACTTGCGTCGACGTAACGACGGGAAAAACCTTTGTGGATCGCCGTAACTGCTAATTTGCATACCCGACGCTGGAATACGACGCAAACTCCACCCAGCGGCGGCCGAGGTATTGCATCCTAAGATCCGACGGTGTAAGTCAATTACACCTGTCGGATCTTAGGGCTATCTATGCGGAACTGATTCTATGAATCAGCCGCATAGATAGAACAACAGACTGGGAAGGGCAACACGTGTAGGAAGAATAGCAGAGATATATTTGTTTAGTAAATGTGTTTGAGTTTCGTGACAGCACTGCCCATCATTACAAAGTATGCCCCCTTCTGTTGCCATCAGCCCCTCACATGCACCCATCATGAACAAGTCCGTCCCATGCAGACTTGCACGACCTTCGGGAGCATATTTCAATGTTCGTCGGGTTTGGGCCGCTCCGTACTGCGCAAGCACAGTACAGGGTGGGCATTATTCAACAGGGGGCTTTTCTCGTCAGAACACCGGCAGTCTCTGGCCATTGTATTACATCCAGTCTCTGACCATCTCCTATACAATGCCCACAGTCTCTGGCCATCTCCTGTACCATGTCTACAGTCTCTGGCCATCTCCTGTACAATGCCCACAGTCTCTGGCCATCTCCTGTACCATGTCCACAGTCTCTGGCCATCTCCTGTACTATGTCTACAGTCTCTGGCCATCTCCTGTACCATGTCTACAGTCTCTGGCCATCTCCTGTACCATGTCTACAGTCTCTGGCCATCTCCTGTACCATGTCTACAGTCTCTGGCCATCTCTTGTACCATGTTCACAGTCTCTGGCCATCTCCTGTACCATGTCTACAGTCTCTGTGTCACGTACCTGGTTATGGAGCTCAACGTGCAGGGAGCGGCCTCTCGTAAGCCTCCGACTCAGGACCTCCTGGTAGAATGGACAGAGGGTCAAGAGTCCGGAGGGGCACAAGTGCCTGATGGTAAGCTGGGTAGCGGTCCGGAAGCGATAGCAGGCAGGTGTACGCTGGCCCAGGAGAAACACCAAGCAGCAGGCAGAGGCAGTGGTATGGCACTAGCAGGTACAGGAATCAGGCAGGTGAGCGAGCTGGACAGGAGCCAGGTAAGTGGTTCAGGAATCAGGGTAGGTCCAGAGAGTAGTCGATAGTCCAAGCCAGGTCGGTAACATAGGCGGGCAGAGACAGAGCCAGGGGTTAAGCAGGAGCCGTAGTCAGGTTAAGCCAGGGTCATAGGCAGGTTGCAGGCAGGGAAGGTCACAGGAAGCCGGGTCAGGTACACAGAAGATCAACAGGTAACAGGTGCAGATTCTAGGTAAACGCTGTAGACTGGTCAGCAAGATGGAGAGGCATCAGGCAGTTTAAATAGTGTTTCTTGGCGCCAAAACACCGTCACCGCGCGTGCGCGCTGGCAACAGGCACATTGATGCGCGCATGCGCACGCAAACGCGTCCCAACGCGCATGCGTTGGGGGAAAACGGAACGTCTTTCCTGACATTGCCCCCCCCCCCTACGGGCAGCCTCTGGATGCCCAACTGGGCCAACTTCCGTGGGTGAGTTCTCTTAAAAGCCAGGATCAGTCTTTCTGCATGAATGTTGGCCTCCGGCTCCCAGGAGTTCTCCTCTGGGCCATAGCCCTTCCATTTCACCAGGTATTGGACCTGGTTACGTCTCTTTCTACAATCAAGGATAGATTCCACTTCGAATTCCTCATTACCGTCGATAAGTACCGGTTCAGGAGGGCCGGTATTCCGGTTGATGAAGGGATCCGGGACAGTGGTTTTGAGCAAGGCCACATGAAAGACTGGGTGAATCCGGTAAGAGGGAGGTAACTTCAACTCATAGGCCACTTCGTTGATCTTCCTGAGTATCGGAAAGGGCCCCACAAATTTGGGACCAAGTTTCTTGGATGGGCAAGCCAACTTTAAATTTAGGGTGGACAACCAAACTTGGTCTCCTGGAGCAAGGTCAAGTTCCCCCCTCCTCCTCCTGTCGAACACCTCCTTATTGCGTGCTTGGGTCTTTGCCATTGTTTCCTGCAGTAATTTATTATTAGTAGAGAAAAAGTCCAAGGTTTCTTGTACGGCCGGTACTGAGCATTCTGGTATGTTATTGGATAGGAACAGAGGGTGGAACCCATAGTTAGCAAAGAATGGAGACTGGCTGATAGCGGAATGGATAGAGTTATTATAAGCGAATTCTGCAAGGGGCAATAGAGAGGCCCAATCGTCCTGAGCAAAACTAGAGAAGCAGCGCAAATATTGCTCCAGCGTCTGGTTAGTGCGCTCGGTCTGACCGTTAGACTGCGGATGATATGCGGATGAGAAAGACAGTCCAATCTCCAGGGCGCCACAGAGTGCTTTCCAAAATTTTGAGGTGAATTGCACCCCCCGGTCGGACACGACGTTTGCGGGTACACCATGGAGCCTCACTATCTCTTTAATAAAGATTCTTGCCGTCTCAGAAGCGGAAGGTGTTCCTATCATAGGCAGAAAGTGGGCCATCTTGGTCAATCTATCCACCACCACGAAGATGGTGGTATAGTCTTCTGAGGGTGGTAGCTCGACAATAAAGTCCATGGATATCATCCTCCATGGTTTCTCCGAAACAGGCAATGGTTTTAGTAACCCCCAGGCTCTGGTTCTACTGCCTTTATTTTGGATACAGGTGGTACAGGATTCCACATAGCTTCTGCAGTCTTGAAGTAACTGTGGCCACCAGAAGGTACGCTGGAGAAGCTCTGACGTCTTGTGAATCCCAAAGTGGCCGGCTAGTTTGTGGTCGTGACAGGATTTGAGAACCGCTACCCGTAGCTGCTGGGGGACAAAGATCCTATCCTTATTCCAAAGCAGGTCGTCTTTTAGCAGTAAAGCCGGATCCGATGATAGCGGAGCGTTTGAAGAGGCCTGTTTAATCTGAGACAGGAGGTCCTCCTGTAGCATGAGGAAGTTACCGGGTGTTAGGATGGTGTCTGGAGATGAAGGGGCTTCAGGCCCAATAAACATCCGGGAAAGTGCGTCCGGTTTAGTGTTCTTAGATCCTGGTCTATAGGTTATGTGAAAAGAAAATCTGGTAAAAAAAAGTGCCCACCGGGCCTGTCGTGGCTTCAGTCTCTTAGCAATCTTCAGGTACTCCAATATTTTATGATCCGTATAGATCAGAATGGGATGTGCCGCGCCCTCCAAGAGGTACCGCCATTCCTCAAGGGCTGCTTTAATTGCCAAAAGTTCTCTGTCGCCGACATCGTAGTTTCTCTCGGCTTCTGATAGTTTGCGTGAGAAGAACGCAACTGGGTGTAGTAACGACTTGGGACCTTGTCTCTGAGAAAGCACTGCACCGACAGCTACCTCGGAGGCATCGACTTCCAAAATGTAGGGTAAAGCTGGGTCGGGGTGTTTCAGTATAGAGGCCGAGACGAACAAACCCTTCAAGGTAGAAAAGGCAGCCTGAGCTTCAAGGGACCACTGGAACCGAGTGCCTTGCTTGGTTAAGCTTGTGATGGGGGCGATGATGGAAGAGAAGCCTTTAATGAACTTGCGGTAAAAATTTGCAAAACCCACAAAGCGCTGAATCGCTTTCTTGTCGGTGGGGGCAGGCCAGTCTGTAATAGCTGTGACCTTTTGAGGGTCCATTCTGACGCCTTCTACTGAAATTATTAATCCCAGAAATTAAATGCTTTCACGTTCAAACTCACACTTTTCGGCCTTGGCGTAAAGGCTGTGTTGGCGTAGTCGGGCTAATACCTTCTGAACATGCTTCCGATGGTCAGGCAGAGAGGAAGAAAAGATCAAGATGTCATCTAGATAGACTATAACGAACAAGTCCAGGTAGTCTCTGAAGATATCATTTATGAAGTGCTGAAAAGTGGCAGGGGCGTTACACAGGCCGAAGGGCATGACTAGATACTCGAAGTGTCCGAATCGAGTGCGGAATGCGGTTTTCCATTCGTCGCCGTCTCTAATGCGGACAAGGTTGTAAGCCCCGCGGAGGTCAAGCTTGGTGAAAATGACAGCGGTTCCAAGTCTCTGGAATAGTTCGGGAACCAAAGGAAGGGGGTATCTATTTTTGATCGTGATTTTGTTCAGATCCCGGTAATCTACGCAGGGGCGTAGAGAATGGTCTTTCTTCTCCACAAAAAATATACCGGCTCCAGCAGGGGATGTGGAAGGTCGTATGAAGCCCTTCTCCAGATTTTCGTCTATATAAGACTTAAGGGTGCCTAGTTCCAGCTCGGTTAAGGGGAATATTCTTCCAAATGGGATTTCCGCCCCGGGGAGAAGTTCAATTGGGCAGTCATAGGGCCTATGTGGTGGTAAGGTCTCAGCGCCCTTTTGACTGAACACATCCAAAAAGTTGTGGTATGACTCCGGAACTAGTTGGCGGTTTTCGGTCTCGGTTTCCAGGCACAGCAGAGGGGAAGGAGAGGCTGTAGGTTCTTGGAGACAATGTTGATGGCAGTAGGGAGAAGAGAAGTGGATCTTCCCAGACTCCCAATTAATCTGTGGGTTATGAACCCTCAACCAGGGCATGCCCAGAATGATGGGGAACATCGGGGATTCGATAATGTCCAGGCATAGTAGCTCCCAATGGTTATTAAGGATGAGGGCGTAGAATGGAACTGTCTCTTGAGTCACAGGGCCGGATCTAATGGCGGATCCATCGGCTAGGTGGACGGCGAGTTCCTGGTGCCTGGGTCGAAGAGGAACTCCATGTCTGATGGCAAAGATGCGTCCATAAAACCGTTGCAGGCACCCGAATCAATAATGGCGGGGGCCCGGACGTTCCTTCCTGGGAGCTGCAGAAAAATGGAAATAGCCAAGTGAGTATTATTGTTACACAGGGTGGAAGAGAGAGCAGATGGGAGAGTTGAAGACTTACGGAACTTGACGGGGCAAGTCCTTACGTAATGCCCGGATTCCCCGCAGTACAGGCAAAGGTCGTTAGAACGGCGCCGTTGGCGCTCTTCCGGTGTCAGTGATGGCCGAAACACGCCCAGTTGCATGGGCTCTGAGGTGTCAGCGGAGGCTGGTACAGGATTTGGAGGAGGTGGATAAGGAGAATTTGATACTCGTGGCATCATCCACACTGGTCGTGCGGGGCCGGATGCACGCTCCGCCCGTCGTTCTCTTAAACGTCTGTCAATTTGGACTGATAGAAGAATTAGAGCTTCCAGTGTTGCAGGGATGCCCACTCGGGCCAGTTCATCTTTTAGTGGTTCTGACAGACCCATGCGGAACTGGTGCCGCAGAGCGGAATCGTTCCAGTTAGTATCGGAACTCCATTGCCTGAACTCGGCCACATAGTCCTCTACCGCCCTGCGCCCCTGTTGTAGTGCGTACAAGGCCGCTTCTGCGGAGGCCGCTAATTGGGTATCCTCATAGATAAGGTCCATGGCCTGGAAGAATGTATCCAATTGATTAAGGCTTTCTTCCTTCCGTTCCAGAAGACGGTGTGCCCAGGTTTGGGGCTCGTCGGTTAGTAGGGCAATGACGAAGCCCACTTTCGTGGATTCCAATGAAAAAGTCCTGGGTTGCAGGGCGAAGAACAGCTGGCAGGCATTGCGAAAGGCCCTGTATTTGCTGCGGTCCCCGGAAAACCTCTCTGGAGTAGGGACCCTGGGTTCTGGTGGCAGCATTACTACTGATGGAGGAGCAGAGGATCCGGATGCCGCGGGGGCTGCCGCAGCCAGGGTCTGGACACGTCCTTCCAGACGGGTGTATCCCTCCTGCAGGTTCCTCACGGCAGTGGTGAGGCCATCCAGATGACGGCATAAGTCCTCCATGGGAGACGCTCCCTGCGTGGGCTCAGTCATGGCTGACCAGTACTGTCACGTACCTGGTTATGGAGCTCAACGTGCAGGGAGCGGCCTCTCGTAAGCCTCCGACTCAGGACCTCCATAGTAGAATGGACAGAGGGTCAAGAGTCCGGAGGGGCATAAGTGCCTGATGGTAAGCTGTGTAGCGGTCCAGAAGCGATAGCAGGCAGGTGTACGCTGGCCCAGGAGAAACACCAAGCAGCAGGCAGAGGCGGTGGTATGGCACTAGCAGGTACAGGAATCAGGCAGGTGAGCGAGCTGGACAGGAGCCAGGTAAGTGGTTCAGGAATCAGGGTAGGTCCAGAGAGTAGTCGATAGTCCAAGCCAGGTCGGTAACATAGGCGGGCAGAGACAGAGCCAGGGGTTAAGCAGGAGCCGTAGTCAGGTTAAGCCGGGGTCATAGGCAGGTTGCAGGCAGGGAAGGTCACAGGAAGCCGGGTCAGGTACACAGAAGATCAACAGGTAACAGGTGCAGATTCTAGGTAAACGCTGTAGACTGGTCAGCAAGATGGAGAGGCATCAGGCAGTTTAAATAGCGTTTCTTGGCGCCAAAACACCGTCACTGCGCGTGCGCGCGCGCACGCCGCGCGAGCTAAAGCGCGCGCCACGTACGCCGGCACGAGCAACAGGCACATCGATGCGCGCATGCGCGCGCAAACGCGTCCCAACGCGCATGCGTTGGGGGAAAACGGAACGTCTTTCGTGACACTCTGGCCATCTCCTGTACCATGTCTACAGTCTCTGGCCATCTCCTGTACCATGTCTGCAGTCTCTGATCATCTCCTATACCATGCCCACAGTCTCTGACCATCTCTTATACCATGTTCACAGTCTCTGGCCATCTCCTGTACCATGTCTGCAGTTTTTTTGACCATCTCCTTTACAATGTCCGCAGTCTCTGACCATCTCCTGTATCATGTCTACAGTCTCTGACTATCTCCTTTACTATGTCCACAGTCTCTGACCATCTCTTGTATCATGCCCATAGTCTTTGACTACTGTATATCATGTTCTGTGTTTGCTGTCTCTGATAATGATTATTCATTGAATTTTATGTGCGGCCCTTTGGTTATGTGGGGAGGCACACTTGAGACTCCTGTAGCAGGTGCCATTCTGCCTGCTGAGCCAGCCACCACTGCCACAGGACACATAGGCAATAGTGCTGACACAGACACAACAGTAGCTGTGGGGGTTTTCTCCCCTCCCCGAGTCCAAGCAGTGCCTGTGAAGAGGAGCTGCCAATGCCGCTCCTAATTGGCGGTGGATGGGTCAATCAAAATAAAAGCAGGAACAGAGAGTCATGGGACACGTAGTCCCAAAGATCAGCGGCCCCACTGTTGGGGAGAGATGGAGGCCTGCGGCCCCCATGTTGCCCAGTGTCACATAAGGAAAGAGGACACCACAAGGCTGCCTGGGATAAGGGAGAGGGACCACGAAGCAGGGAGAGGCTGGACACAGAAGAATGGGCAGCTACAGAGGGGGACATCATGGCCAGGCTGGCGCAACAGTTTTTCCGTTCAGCAGCTACATGGTCGGACACAGATTACCTGTTGCAGATACCCAACCTTCCGTACAGATACCACTGGGCTCTTTGGTCACCAGGTTGCCAGTCGAGCACCCTTCAAGAGCCTGTTCCAGGACATCCACTCCTTTGGGCCTTGGTGTCACCAGGATTGGTGAGCAGGCACTAGCCCATCTTGCGCATACAATTTAAGAGAGACACTGCATGCAGGCACCTTTACCTTGCTCTTCATCAGAGCCTTCCCAGGAGACACTTTACACCAATTATCTCCTGTTACTGACTCTTATTGCATTGAGATCTCGTTGGGCCTTTTTGAGCTAGCTGAAGATACTGCACATCTCCACTATAAGGACTCCCATATATCACCTTCTACCAAACCAAGGACTCGGTGAAAAACACTGGTATACATTAACCACTTCAGCCCCTGAAGAATTGGCTGCCCAATGAGCGGGCCATTTTTTGCGAAATAGTGCACTGCGTTGCTTTAACTGACAATTGCGCAGTCGTGCGACATTGTACCCAAACAAAATTTACGTCCTTTTTTTTCCCCACAAATAGAGCTTTCTTTTGGTGGTATTTGATCACCTCTGCGGTTTTTATTTTTTGCGCTATAAACAAAAATAGAGCGAAAATATTGCTATAATAAATATGCCCAAAAAAATATATATAAAAAAACGAATTTCTTTCTCAGTTTAGTCCGATACGTATTCTTCTACATATTTTTGGTAAAAAAAAAAAATCGCAATAAGCGCATATTGATTGGTTTGCGCAAAAGTTATAGCTTCTACAAAATAGGGGATAGTTTTATGGCATTTTTATTATAATTTTTTTTATTAGTAATGGCGGCGATCAGCGATTTTTATTGCGACATTATGGCGGACTCATCGGACACTTTTGACACTATTTTGGGACCATTGTCATTTATACAGCGACCAGTGCTTTAAAAATGCATTACTTTGTAAATGACACTGGCAGGGAAGGCGTTAAACACTAGGGGGCAATGAAGGGGTTAAGTGTGTCCTAGGGAGTGATTCTAACTAAGGGGGGCTACCAGTGACCCGACACCGAACACTGCTCCCGATGACAGTGTCCTGTCACTAGGCAGAATAGGGAAATGCCTTGTTTACATAGGCATCTCCCCGTTCTGCCACTCCGTAAGACGATCGCGGGCACCCGGTGGACATGGAGTCCGCGGGCACGCTCACCAAAATTCAAATTCAAAGCAACGTACAGGTACGTTGCTTTGCACAACCGTGCCATTCTGCCGACGTATATATACATGCGGAGGTCGGCAAATGGTTAAGGCGGAACTCTTTTTTTTGTGAAGCAGAAGGAAAATTATATAAGTGGTTTTCAAAACTTTTTACAAAGTGAAAAGTGTGGTGTACATTTGTATGGCGTCCCCCTGAGTCAATACTTTGTAGAACCCCCTTTCACTGCAATAACAGCTGCAAGTCTTTTTGGGGATGTCTCTACCAGCTTTGCACATCTAGAGAGTGAAATTATTGTCCATTCTTCTTTGCAAAATATCTCAAGCTTGGATTGGATGGAGAGCGTCTGTGATCAGCAATTTTCAAGTCTTATCACAGATTCTCAATGAGATTTAAGTCTGGACTGTGACTGGGCCATTCTAACACATAAATATGCTTTGATCTAAACCATTCGATTGTAGCTCTGGCTGTATGTTTAGGCTCGTTGTCCTGCTGGAAGGTGAACCTCAGCCCCAGTCTCAAGTATTTTGCAGACTCTAAGGCCCCGTACACACGACTGGTTTTCTCGGCAGAATCCAGCAAGAAACTCGATGGGAGACGTATTCTGCCGAGAAGTGTACACTTTTCGCCAAGAAACCCGTCGGGAAACTCGTGGAGCCAAATAGAGAGCATGTTCTCTATTTCCTCGTTGGGCAATGGGAAAATTTGGCTCGACGAGTTTTCTGACAGCCGAACAAGGAACTAGACGAGAAAAACAATGTGCTTTGCCCGTCGAGTTTCTCGGCCGTGTGTACGGGGCCTAACAGGTTTTCTTCTAAGATTTCCCTGTATTTGGCTCCATCCATCTTCCCATCAACTCTGACCAGCTTCCCTGTCCCTGCTGAAGAAAGGCATCCCCACAACATGATGCTGCCACCGCCATGTTTCACAGTGGGGATGATGTGTTCAGGGCGATGTCCAGTGTTAGTTTTTCACCACACATAGAGTTTTGCTTTTCGGCCAAAAAGTACAATTTTGGTCTCATCTGACCAGAGCACCTTCTTCCACATGTTTGCTGTGTACCTCACATGGCTTCTCACAAACTGCAAACAGGACTTCTTATGTCCTTCTTTCACCAATGGCTTCCTTCTTGCCACTCTTCCACAAAGGGCAGATCTGTGGAGAGCACAACTAATAGTTGTCCTGTGGACAGATTCTCCCCCCTGAACTGTGGATCTCTGCAGCTCCTCCAGAGTTATCATGGGCCTCTTGGCTGCTTCTCTGATGCTCTCCTTGCCCGGCCTGTCAGTTTAGGTGGACGGCCATGTCTTGGTAGGTTTGTAGTTGTGCCATACTCTTGCAATTTTCCGATGATGGATTGAGCAGAGCTCCGTGAGATGTTCAAAGCTTGGGATTTTTTTTTAAATAACCTAACCCTGCACTTCTCCACAACTTTATCCCTGACCTGTCTGGTGAGTTCCTTGGCCTTCACAATGCTGTTTGTTTTCTAAGGTTCTCTAACAAACCTCAGAGGGCTTTACAGAACAGCTGTATTTATACTGCGATTAAATTAAACACAGGTGGACTCTATTTATTAATTAGGTGACTTCTGAAGGCAATTGGTTCCATTAGATTTTAGTTAGGAGTTTTAGAGTTAAAGGGACTGAATACAAATGCACACCACACTTTTTAGATATTTATTTGTAAAATATGTTGAAAACCATTTATAATTTTCCTTCCACTTCAAAATTATGTGCCACTTTGTGTTGGCCCATCACATAAAATCCCAATAAAATACATTTACGTGTTTGGTTGTAACATGACAACATGTGGAAAATTTCAAGGGGTATGAATACTTTTTCAAGGCACTGTAGAGCCTAACATTTTCAAGCGACTCCTTTGTGGGTGGCGCTACACTCCTATATCAAGAAAGTTGACCACCACTGTCGTAGACCATTGAACCTTTTTAAAAATATTCTTCTTTTTTTTTTTTTATATGAATTTTTTGTTGGGGATATCGACCAACAATAAACACACACAGAATGTCCTTCCAAATATACATTGTGTAAATCCTACAAGTTTCGTCATAAACACGACTGCATCAGATGTGTGTGTACAAAATGCCAATGAAGTTCGTTGTGCTAACAAAAATGACAGCACACTGTCTGGGCCAGATTCAGAAAAGAGATACGACGGTGTATCTCCTGATACGCCGTCGTATCTCTGAGTGCGGTCGGTCGTATCTATGCGCCTGATTCATAGAATCAGTTACGCATAGATATCCCTAAGATCCGACAGGTGTAAGTGTCTTACACCGTCGTATCTTAGGCTGCATTTTCTGGCTGGCCGCTAGGTGGCGCTTCCGTATTTTTAGGCAAGGAATATGCAAATTAGTATTTACGCCGATTCAGAAACGAACGGCCGCCCGACGCTTTTTTTTTACGTGGTTTGCGTTCGGCTTTTTCCAGCGTAAAGTTACCCCTGCTATATGAGGGGTATGTGTGGCGTATCCTATGTTAAGTATGGCCGTCGTTCCCGCGTCAAAATTTTAATTTTTTACGTCATTTGCGTAAGTCGTTCGCGAATAGGGCTGGACGTAATTTACGTTCACGTCGAAACCAATGACGTCCTTGCGGCGTACTTTGGAGCAATGCACACTGGGAAATTCCACGGACGGCGCATGCGCCGTTCGGGAAAAACGTCAATCACGTCGGGTCACCAAGAATTAACATAAAACACGCCCCCTCATCCACATTTGAATTACGCGCGATAACGCCGGCCCCATTTACGCTACGCCGCCGTAACTTAGAAGGCAAGTGCTTTGTGAATACAGCACTTGCCTCTCTAACTTACGGCGCCGTAGCATAAATACGATACACTGCGCCGCCGTAACAATGCGCGCCCCTAGCTGAATCTAGCCCTCTGTGTTGCCAGTCTCTCAAGTGTCTAAATTAAATTTGCAGTTCCAGCATCCGGTCGCTAGATGTCACTATTGTACTCACTTACATAAAAGAACAAGCCGTTCATTGATCTGTCACCTTCTTAGCTTTTTTTTTTATTTATTTATTTTTTATTTCTTGAAAAAGTGTTTTGCTGTAAAATAATACTTTATAAGGTTACCTTTGAACTTTCCTCCTGCTATTTTGTGGTTATGTCCTCGTGTTCTTCTCGGTCGTAGCTTCATATTGTAAATATTGTCCTCCTGAACCTTATTTAAAGATTACAATCATGTCCCTCCTCACCCCTCTTTCCTTGGGGATGTAGGATTCCTGAAGTATCCCTCAGACCTGTCACTATTTTTGATGCCCGTCTCTGGACACGTTCTATCTTAGAAATATATTTTATAAGTGAGGTCTCCAGAAGGGGGCACAATGGGGTTGATTTACTAAAACTGCAGAGTGCAGAATTTAGGTGCAGCCCTGCTTAGAAACCAATAAGCTTCCAGGTTTTTTTTTTTTTTATTGTTGTCAAAGCTTAATTGAAAATGCTGAAGTTATGAATGTGCGCATGCGCGCGGCGCCGAGGACGGTCATGAGCTGATCGAGCTCCGCACAAGCCTCGGCCCTTACCTGCTACAATTAGCGATCGGACGGGCGGATTGTTTCCTAACCAGCACCTACCTTGAGGGGATCGGATCATGCAGCGGAGGACAGCCGGTAACAAGCACAGCCAGCGCCGTCCCTCCCAGCAGACCCGCAAGACGCGATCCTCACAGGCCCTGCAGCAATCCCCACAAGCTAAGATGGCGCCGAGCAAGGGGAACGTCTCACGTGGCGGCTCCCGGGCGCAGCCGGATCTTCTGGACAAGGAGGTGAGGCAGGGAGGGGGAGGCTTGAGCCCGAAAGGCCCTCATTCCCAGATGCATTCTCCCTGGGGACAGACACTGCTACAGCAGGAATCAGCAGCTGGAAGGGGAGGTGGTTCCCCCATGCAACAGGCCTCCCTGCCTAAAATGGTGCTGGGAAGCAGTGACACGCCAGCAGGGAGAGGCCAGGATCTAGAGACTGCTTTACATGGCCCTGGGAATATGATTTCAGTGCAGGCTGTGGTTCACAGGGATCCTTTTTCCTCACAGTCCCAGGATGGAACTCCCTCCCCATGCTCAGATATGGACAATGTGCCTACTCATTCTCCCTTGCTAGACTCCCCTAATAGAACACTGTTAGTGTTTGCTGACTCCCCTGCTTCGTCCACGGACAGACAGATGGCTGAACTCGCTGAGCTATCATTCAGCCAGGATAGTACTGGTCATTCACTGCCCTTAGCCCCTGCTCAGGCTTCATCATACTCTGGGGACGCGGTGCTCCTGGCCAAGTTTTCAGCCCTTTTACAACAGGAATTAACAAAAGCCTGCACAATGATAACTTCAGGGATAAAGTCTGACTTTCAGGACATTGGAGTGAGGTTGGATAGCATTGAAACCAAAATGGATGGTACAGTCAAGCGGGTTAATCAAAACTCTAAGATGATCACTTCGTTACAAGATCAATTAGATGATGCTAACGCAAAAATTGAAGATTTAGAGAACAGATCCCGAAGATACAATTTCCGGGTGCGGGGTCTCCCGGAAACTGTGGTAAACTTAGAGGACACTATCCACGCCTTGATGACGCAATTGATCCCAGATATCTTACCTCATCAGTTAGAACTGGACAGAGTGCACCGCGCCCTGACGGCCCCCAGGCCTGATGGCCTACCACGCGATGTCATAGTTAAACCACACTACTACAAGATCAAGGAGAGAGTGATGATGGAGGCCAGGCAGATGGGTAATGTTACGCTCCTGGAACATCCGGTTCAGATCTTTGCGGACATCTCTCAATCAACAATTCAGAAGAGAAGAACACTTAAACCCCTCTTGAGTCATCTCATCAATCGCCATATCAAGTACCGATGGTCATTCCCGTTCAAACTGTCGTTTTCATACAAGGGTAGATCCCATTCTTTCAACTCGTTCCAATCGGGGGAGGCGCTGCTCCAAGAATTGGGACTGATATCCCTGGATCCCCAGACTCCCACCAGCGCGTCTGGAAGGGGGGATGGGCCGATTTCCCCATTATGGTCCCAGCAGGGCCGTTCTAGAGCCAGAAAGCCCCCCTTGAACACTTGAATTTTGGGCATAGTTGGTGTCTAATTCTATTCTTCCTGTTGTCCCGTTTTGCCCTTTATAGGTTTGCGGGATGAATCCCTCCCACAGTGAGGGTTACAAAAGTTAAGGACGTATGGTTTTCATGCTATTCATGCTTATCCTCTAGTTAATTTTGTATTTTTCTATGCAGATATAATTGTGCACACTGTTTATACTTAGAGAGGATCTGATCCCGAATGGGAATTACAAATTTTTTATTTTTACTTTATTTTTCTGTTTTTACTTCCTCCTATAGGAGATATCTAGTTTGACTGACTGGTGCCACCTGTCCGTCTAGATTGGAGTATACAAAGGGCCGAGGTGGTATCGCATGCCACGTTTTGTGAACTTGTCTCTCCTCTCCGAGTAGAGGTAACTTCACCCAAGTTGATGGGTGTTTTTACACCCCCCGAATACACGCTGATTAACGGTGTGTCAATGGAGGGGAGGGGGGAAATATTTTTTTCCCCCTCCTTTCCATTCTTTTCGATTATTTGGATGTTTTTGTTCATTTTCTTTTTTCTCCGGTTTTTCTCCCGGACACAAATGTTATTAAACCGGTTTAAGATAGCCTGTGATAAGATGAATACATGCCGGTTCTTTCTATGTCTTTTCCTCTATAACCTGATCTTTCTCTTCTTTTCTCGAGTTCACTTCTCTGTTGGTGCATCCCCCTCCCGAAATGAGATACAACTACAATGCCCGGGACGTATCGAGCCTGAGTCCTCGAAGCTTCAAAACCGTGAGTACAGCCTGCCGAATCACCATGGCTGACGGGCCGCCTGTCAAATACACCATTCTTACACATAATGTGCAGGGTATCAATTCCCCCACTAAAAGAGCGAAGGCCTTCCAGCAATATCACAAGATGGGGGTGGATATTTTGCTCTTACAGGAGACACATTTTTCAAAGACTTCTGCCCCTAGATATTTAAATGCGAGATACACAACGGTGTATTCGTCTAATGGCCCTGATAAGAAACGTGGGGTTGCTATTTGTTTTGCCAAGAAGGTCCCATTCACGCCTACCACTGTACTTAGAGATAAGGAGGGTAGATATGTCATGGTGGTGGGGAAAATTAACGAGAGCGAGGTCACCTTCCTGTCGTACTATGCTCCTAATACGGGTCAACTAACTTTCTTTCACACCATGTTGGAGACCATAATGCCCCATGTGGCGGGCCATGTGATCCTGGGAGGTGATAGCAACACGTCGCTAGATCGGGTTCTTGATAAATCGAGCTCTGAGAAGGGGATTTTAAAACACGCCTCTAGATTGAGTGGGGCACTGGCGCGTCTTCTACATAGTTACGACCTGATAGATGTATGGAGGGATGCTCACCCAACTGATAGGGACTTTACACACTACTCTTATGTACACAGGACATATTCACGCATAGACCATGTGTTCACGTTCTCTCCCCTGCTTTCGTTTGTCTCGTCTGCAAAGATACTCCCAATAGCATGGTCGGATCATTCTTCGGTTCAAGTAGTGCTAACTGATCTTTGGGCTAAATCAAGCCCACCATCGTGGCGTATGAACGAATCACTGCTTAACGATCCGATCTTTGAGGGAGAAATTGAGCGGGCGATACAGAACTATTTTAGAGAAAATTTCTCTTCAGTCTCCTCCCCAGTGACGCTATGGGCGGCCCATAAGGCCACGATTCGGGGCACGTTTATACAGCTTGCCACTAAGGTTAAGAGGGAGCGTGAACGCATGATATGTCAACAGGATGAAGAGTTGCGGCGCATCTTGCGTGAGCAAAAATCTAACCCACACCTCGATTTTAGATCTCAAATCGATGAAGCGCGTACAGCTCTGAATTTGAGTCTTACTACGAAAGCGGAGAAATATCTAAGGTGGTCGCGCCATAGATTTTACTCCTTGGGAGACAAACCGAATAAATTGCTGGCAAGAAAACTAACACCTAGGCCGTTTAATCCCGCTCTCCCTAAATTACGTCTCGGGACTGGCCAAGTCACCCAGAACCCCCACAAAATACTTCAAGAGTTTTCGTCGTTTTTCTCCAAACTATATAAATCTTCGGGTGATTTTAATCAAAATCAGGCAGAGGCATTTTTGCGAGATATACCCATCCCCAAGTTAACCAAAGACCATGTAGATCTAATGGAGGAAGAATTTACTATAGAGGAAACTGTGGCGGCCATTAAATCCCTGAACCCTTCTAAATCGCCTGGTCCGGATGGGTTTACTGGACACTATTACCGTAAATATACTGAAATCCTAGCACCGCGCCTTTGTGCCTTTTTCAATGGGTTGCGAAAAGGGCTCCCTCTCCCGTCACAGGAGAATAGGGCGTTCATACATGTCATCCCTAAGCCTAATAAAGATCATAGTGATTGCACAAATTATCGCCCAATTTCACTGATCAATGTGGATCTTAAATTACTGACAAAAATACTGGCCACTCGTGTGAACTCGTTTCTAGCTCGATATATCCACCCGGACCAGGTGGGGTTTGTACCACACAGACAGGCCCCAGATCAGACTAGGAGAATCATTGACATCATATCCGCGATAAATTCGGGTTGGGATGGCGGCGGACGGAGGGGAGCTCTACTGCTCTCGTTAGACCTGCAAAAAGCGTTTGATTCCCTGTCTTGGGACTATCTTTTTTTTATACTAGGACGATACGGGTTTGGCGCAAGATTCCTGACAACACTCCAAACAATATACAGCGCCCCTATTGCAAACTTGCTGGTCAAGGGCTATAAGTCCCGGGATATTTCTATAAATAGGGGTACCCGACAAGGTTGCCCGCTATCTCCTTTGTTGTTCATCCTGGCTTTGGAGCCCTTGGCGACCAAGATTAGAACACATCCTGATATATTAGGGGTTAGTTGTGGAGGGCGGGAGCATAAATGTGCGCTGTTCGCGGACGACATGTTGATGCTCCTCTCCTCCCCGGTCTCCTCACTGCCTACTCTAAACGCGGTGCTGGGACATTTTGCGGCATTTACAGGTTTACGGGTCAATCATTCCAAATCCCAGGCTCTTGGCATTTCTTTACAACCCCATGTAGTTCGTGCTTTGCGCGGACACTACTCTTTTAGCTGGCAGGAAGAGGCACTCCCTTATCTGGGTATTTACTTAACTCCAACCCTTACTACGTTGTATCAGAAAAACTACCCCCCACTGTTTCGAAAGTTGCTGGAGGACCTTCAAAGGTGGTCAAACAAACCCCCGTCGTGGTTCGGCAGGCTGTATTCGGTCAAGATGACCATTTTACCAAAGGTGTTATACCTTTTCAGGGCCCTCCCAATAGCTGTAGTTGGGGCGGACCTCAAGAGGTTTCAGGCTAAATTACTCGAGTACATATGGGACCATAAGAGGCCTAGGGTGAACAAGAAGACACTATACTCTCCGAAATCGGGCGGCGGTTTAGGTATGCCGGACCTTCTAAAATATTTCCATTCAGCTCAACTGGCCCAGTTGATCCGATTTCATACTGGTCGGTCCAAGCCGCTCTGGATGGGGTTGGAGTCCTCTCTGAACCCAGACAGAGAGGTCAGCCACCTTATGTGGCTGAGGGGACGGGATAGACCATCTATGATGTGCCCGTCGTTATCGTTTTCCCTGGGCCTCTGGGATCGCTTGTCAAAAACTTACGGATTCAAGTCGCCACACACTCCGATGGCGCCCTTATTTCACAATCCCCTGTTCACCCCGGGTCTCCGTCCCCAGGACTTCTCCTGGTGGACCAATAAGGGTTTATTGAGGATAGCAGATCTGTGCGATCATAAGGGGGCTTTGTCAAAAACGGTTCTGCAGGAGAAATACGGTCTTCCGAACTCTGAATACTTTAGATATGCTCAAATTACGCATTTTCTGGAATCTTTAAATCGCACTTCTGATCTTACTACATCTAAGGCTATGGAACAACTCTGCAGAACCTTTGACAAACACTCTGGTCACATATCATTGATTTATGGACTGCTGTCTTCTGGTACCCAAAAAATGGCCTATATGACTAAGTGGGAACAGGATATTGGTATGGAACTGGACATGGCGGACTGGAGTAAGCTGATCCAGGGAGCCTCTAAGTCATATATCAACACCTCTATAATAGAGGCTAATTATAAAGTACTATTGCGTTGGTATATGGTACCTGCACGTATTGCTAGCTTTGTCCCGGGGGCGTCTCCGCAGTGCTTCAGGGGGTGCAGTGCGGATGATACTATGTACCACATTTGGTGGACGTGCCAAAGGGTGAGACGTTTTTGGATACGCACTTATAATTTTATCTACTCTCTAACCCAGGTGAATCTTGTTAAGTCGCCTCTCCATGCACTGCTGGGACGCCTGGTGGAGGGAACAACAAAACACTTGAGAAAACTGATAGCTTTTATCTTTGTGGCAGCTAGAATAACCATTGCGAAGTCTTGGAGGTCCCCCACTGTCCCATTTTGTCTACTTAAGTCTAAATTGTCTTGGATTATGGTGAACGAGAGGATGTCAGCCATTCTGAACGACAGAGTAGCGGTTTTTGACAAGGTGTGGGACCCTTGGATCTCTTATCTCACGACGGTACATTGATCTGTGCCAATGAACGGGTTTATACTATTCTGATATCTCCCTCTCGCCGCCGGGGTAGGGATGCACCATCCTCCCTTTTCTTTTTTTTCCCTTTCTTCTTCTCTTTTCTTCTTTTCCCTCCTTTTCCTCTCTATCTTGCTTACTTCTCTTCCCTCTCCTTTTTATACATTTATAAGGCTGTTTCCCATGGTTAATATATTGAATCAGCTTTAACTGACTGTAACTTGTTGACCCCATGGGTCTAGATAGTGCCTCAAATGACAGACCCGGGGCAGGGTCTAAGTTATCCGTCATGATAGATGATTGCAGTAAGAGTATTAAAAGTTGAGTTAATGATTTGCTTGTGACCTGCAAACATTTGTATCTATGCTAGTCCTCCGAATAGAGGCTATGATTGTTTCTCCCCCTCCCCCTCTCTTTTTTATTTCTGTACACCCTATTTTTTTTTTTTCTCTCTTTTTTTTTTTTGTCTTGAAAAAAAAATTTAATAAAAAACTATTGGAAACGAAAATGCTGAAGTTAGAAGCTCCCCAGTTTTAATTAAATCCAGCAGTCTGCATCAAATTGACCCTCTAGCGCACCTCAGCCTCCTTTGCCAGTACATATATTCTGTGTTGGAAATGCCGAAACTGCATTCCCCCAATGTGTCCACTCAGTGGCGGTGCGTCCATAAGGGGCGCATGGGCGCTGCACCTCTCTCCTGGCACCGCTCTATCACCATAGATAGATTCATGATATACACTGGCAGCAATTGATGGCACAGTGACTGCGCTTGATGGGCACAGTGGCTGCGTTTGATGGGCACACTGGCAGCAATTGATGGGCACACTGGCAGCAATTGATGGGCACACTGACTGCGTTTGATGGGCACAGTGGCTGCGTTTGATGGGCACACTGGCTGCGTTTGATGGGCACAGTGGCTGCGTTTGATGGGCACAGTGGCTGCGTTTGATGGGCACAGTGGCTGTGTTTGATGGGCACAGTGGCTGCGTTTGGCACAGTGGTTGCGTTTGATTGGCACAGTGGCTACGTTTCATTGGCACAGTGGCTGCGGTTGATTGGTACAGTGGCTGCTTTTGATGGGCACAGTGGCTGTGCTTGATGGGCACAGTAGTTGCATTTGATGGGCACAGTGTCTGTGTTTGATGGCCCAGTGGTGGTAATTGATGGGCACAGTGGCGGTAATTGATGGGCACAGTGGCTGAGTTTGATGGGCACAGTGGCTGCATTTGATGGACACAGTGGCTGCGTTTGATGGGCACAGTGGCTGCGTTTGATGGGCACAGTGGCTGCGTTTGATGGGCACAGTGGCTGCGCTTGATGGGCACAGTGGCTGCGCTTGATTGGCACAGTGACGGCAATTGATGGGCACAGTAGCTGTGTTTGATGGGCATAGTGGTTGCGCTTGATGACACAGTGGCTGCGTTTGATGGGCACAGTGGCTGCGTATGGGGGGCACAGTGGCTGTGTTTGATGGGCACAGTGGCTGCGCTTGATGGCACAGTGGCGGCAAGTGATGGGCACAGTAGCTGTATTTGATGGGCACAGTGCCTGTGCTTGATGGCACAGTGGCGGCAAGTGATGGGCACAGTAGCTGTATTTGATGGGCACAGTGGCTGCGCTTGATGGGACAGTGGCGGCAATTGATGGCACAGTGGCTGCGCTTGATGGGCACAGTGGCTGCGCTTGATGGGCACAGTGGCTGCGCTTGATGGCACAGTGGCTGCGCTTAATGGCACAGTGGCTGCATTTGATGGGCACAGTGGCTGCGTTTGATGGGCCCAGTGGTGGCATTTGATGGCACAAAACCTGCGTTTAAAGGGGACAGTGGCTGCAATTGATGGCACAGTGGTGGCATTTGATGTCACAGTGGTGGCATTTGATGACACAATAGCTGCGTTTGATGGGCACAGTGGCTGCAGTTGATGGGGTTTTTTTTTATTAATTTTTTGCCCCCCCTCCCCCCAAAAAATGTGAGCACCACCCGCCACTGAAAAAAAAGCCCTGTCCATGGCACTTTCAATGTGTGCCAGGGCACCCTGCAGATATGATCCCTCCAAACTATGGTGCACATTTGGAACATTGTTTGATAACACACTTAGTATTTATAGAAAAGGGGAAATTTATTCAAAAGTGTTTGATGATGGACACCCTTGAAAGTCGCAGCCAAAATGTTTTACTCCCAAAGAACCTAAAAGCAGCCCCATGATGGGCCCCCTCATCCCCTTATTATGCAGCAAATGTGCAGACCCGGGAACACAAATACAAGTATCTCACCAAAAGAACCCTCAAAATTCATTATATACACAAAAGTGACCACCCCACCTATATGAGCCTCCTGGACATCCTATTTCATAACTGCAGCCATTAATATGGAGTTGCTCTCCCTCCCGGTTATGTCTCCAGTCTTCCGGTCAGCATTACTTGCCTGCCAATTAGGATGTACTGTATGGATACTGAACCATCACACCTTGTTGGACATCACATTCTAAAACTATGGGTCCTAATATCCAGCTGACCTCTCCCCTATAATTGCCTCCACTCCTCTAGGAAGGCTTGATTTTGGAGTTTGTCTGTGAGAATTTGTGCCCAAAAGAACATTTGTGGAGTCAGGTCCTAAAGTTGGATGAGAAGACCTGACTCACAATTGGCATTCCAATTCATCCCAAAGGTGATCAGTAGGGTTGAGGTCAGGGCTCTGTGCAGGACGCTCAAGTTCCTCCACACCAAACCATGTCCTTATGGAGCTGGCTTTGTACCCGGGGACACAGTTATGGTGGAAAAGAAAAGAGACCTTCTCCAAACTTTTACCACAAGGTTGGAAAAGCTTGATTGGATACACCTGGACTCAAGCATTTTGAGGGGTGCCCAAGTGCTTTTGACCAGTGGTGGCTTGTGCTCAAAATTTTTGGGGGGCGCAAATTCTGAAAAAAAAAACACCCATCAATTTCAGCCTTACTGTGCCCATCAAACGCAGCCACTGTGCTATCAAACGCAGACACTGTGCCCATCAAACACTGCCACTGTGCCGATCAAACGCAGCCACTGTGCCATCAAACGCAGCCACTGTGCTATCAAACACAGCCACTGTGCCATCAAACGCAGACATTGTGCCATCAAATGCAGACACTGTGCTCAAATGCTGCCACTGTGCCCAAATGCTGCCACTGTGCCCCAAATGCTCCCACTTTGCCCATCAAACGTTGCCACTGTGCCCAAACGCTGCCACTGTGCCCAAACGCTGCCACTGTGCCCCAAATGCTCCCACTTTGCCCATCAAACGCTGCCACTGTGCACCAAATGCTGCCACTGTGCCCCAAATGCTCCCACTTTGCCCATCAAACGCTGCTACTATGCACCAAATGCCACTGTGCCCAAACGCTGCCACTGTGCCCCAAATGCTGCCACTTTGCCCATCAAACATTGCCACTGTGCCCCAAATGCTGCTACTGTGCCCCAAATGCTGCCACTGTGCCCCAAATGCTGCCAAGGTGCCCCCCCGTCTGCCCAGCACTTACCTTGTCTCGGGTGGGCAGCAGGTGATGGCGGCAGGCGGTGTCCAGTGTCCTCCATTTCTTCCCCGACCCAATGTTTTCTCCCGCCTGCTCCTCCTCTGCTATGATTGGATGCCTGATAGGTGTCCAATCACAGCGTTTGTCATTTCAGCCAATCAGGCGTCAGGTAACACAGACCCGGCACACCTGATTGGCTGAAAGGGGGGTTCTTTAGAGCCAATGGCTCTAATCAGGTGCTTCCAAAAAACACCCCACCTCTATAATTCAGGTGCCCGGTGACCGAAAAGGGGCCGGACACCTGAATAGAGGTTGTCGGCAGTGACCATAGATAGAGTCATGAAATGCATGAATCTATCTATGGTGATTAGAGCGGTGCAGGAGAGGGGGTGGTGCTCCTGCGCCCTTTATGGACGCACCGCCGCTGCTTTTGACCTTATAGTGCGGTAGGTGTGATTGTCCGGTGTCTATGTAAATCTTGCCATATAGTGTATAAGTATATCGTATTTAGTTTAGCATTGCAGCATTTACCTAAAATTATGAAATATTTCTTTCGAGAAAAC
Source organism: Rana temporaria (assembly GCF_905171775.1). Classification (NCBI taxonomy): domain Eukaryota; kingdom Metazoa; phylum Chordata; class Amphibia; order Anura; family Ranidae; genus Rana; species Rana temporaria. The sequence continues at coordinate 466,585,749 of NC_053491.1, read as the reverse complement.
TGACCCAAAAAAACAAACAATAAAACGTTCCATGAATCAGCAATGTATGGCGAGGTACTCACCTCCCAGAGAGAATTCTATGAAGGATCTGATGGTCTTTCTTCCTCCTTCTTATGGTTTTCATACGGCGTTGTGTCTTATCTTCACTTCCAACTGTTTCCTGGGTCTAATTTCATTTCATATGTAAGGGAAATGGCTTCAAAGTTTAGTCCTGTGGAATTGCTTGAGAAACCACATATCTCTCGTCTTTTCACAGAACGTTCTTTATGCCACACATACTAAGATGTATACAGTCACATGAAAAACGAAATATTCAACCCAATGGAAAATGTCGACTTTTCATCACATTTACAGGCAAACATTAGATCTTTATTCAAATAGTGTCTACAGACAAAGATGATGTACTTCCATAGAAACACAAGATACATTTTGCTTTTGAATCATTTATTCAAAAAAATATTAAGATATCTAAAATGGTGTACTGAGAATAAAATAAGTACACCCTTAGCATCAGAAGCTAGTATTGCCCCCTACAGCAGGCATGCCTTCATGTAGACATTTTGTATAACTGGCCACCACTCTCTCACATTTCTGACCACTTCTCCATGCAAAATTCCTCCAGTTGCAAGATGTTTGTGAACTTCCTGATTCCCAATCCCCATGCAAAGTTTCAATGGGAACAAAATTAGGGCTTTGACTAGGACAGTCCGTAACCCTCTATTTCTTCTATTTGAGCCATTCCTTGGTGGAGCTGCTAGTGTACCTTGGAAACCTATTGTGTTGCATGATTCATTTCTGGTTCAACTTCAACTTTTCAACATCACATTTACATCAAGCACACTTTGATATGATGCAGAATGCATAGTTGACTTGATGACTGCCAGCTGCTCAAACCCTGAAGTGCAAAGCCGTTCAAATGTATAACATTTCCACCACCATGTTTCACAGTTGGTATACGATTCTTTTGAAATGCTATCTTCTGTTTGTAGCAAACATGTCTAATTTTGCTCTGACCAAACAAACCTATCTTTGTATGATCAGTATTCAGCATATTGTTCTAGAACAGGGGTAGGCAACCTTTGGGAGGTGGCGATCTACCTTGACAACATGGAACAGATCAAAGAAAACCCCCGGTGTGCTGCACCCTGTTTTAAAGATAATAATTTACTATCAAGCCCCCAATAAAAAGACACCATAAAGAACACATGGTGTATCGCAGTAGTGTCCCCCTTCACACCCCCCCTACAGTATTGTCCTCTGCCCCTTTACATTACCCCCCACAGTATTGTTCTCTGCCTCCATCACATCACCCCCACAGTATTTTCCACTTCCTCCCCACATATCACCCCCACAATATTGTCATCTGCCTCCCTAAAATCACCCCCACAGTATTGTTCTCTGCCCCCTTCACATTACTCCCACAGTAGTATCCTCTGCCTCCCCTCACATCACCCCTCACAGTATTGTTCTCTGCCTCCATCATATCACCCCCACAGTATTTTCCACTGCCTCCCTCACATCACCCCCACAATATTGTCCTCTTCCTCCCTAACATCACCCCCACAGTATTGTTCTCTGCCCCTTCACATTACCTTCCACAGTAGTATCCTCTGCCTCCCCTCACATCCCCCCCACAGTATTATTCTCTGCCCACTTCACATCACACCCCTCAGTAGAATCCTGTGCCCCCCTTGCATCACCCCCCCACAATAGTGTCCTCTGCCGCCCTCTACATCAGCCCCAGAGTGTTGTCTTCTCCCCCCATTTCAACCCTTCATATCACCCCCCCCCCCCACAGTATCGTCTCCCCTCCCCATAGCAGTGTCCTCTGCCCCCTTCACCTTAACCCACGCTCACAGTAGTGTCGTCCCCCCATAGCAGTGTCCTCTGCCCCTTCACATCAACCCACCCCCCACAGTAGTTTCCCCCCCCCATAGCAGTGTTCTATGACCCCTTCACCTTAACCCACCCCCACAGTAGTGTCTCCCCCCCCCCATAGCAGTATCCTCTGCCCCTTTCACATCAACCCACCCTCCCACAGTAATGTCCTCTGCGCCTCCTGCTGTGGCCCTTATAACGGGCACAGCAGGTGTACAGACCCAGGAACTCGGCACAATGATGGTGGGACCCCCTCATAATGGGCACAGCAGATTTACAGACCAGGAACTCAGTGCAGGGATGGTGGGAACCTCTCTTAATGGGCACAGCAGCTGTGTGGACCTAGAAACTCAAATATGGTGGGAGTTGCTCATAATGGACACAGCGGGTGTACAGACCCAGGAACTCAGTATAGGGATGGCGGGAACCCCTCATAATGGACACAGCAAGTACAGACCTGGGAACTCAGTACAGGGACGGCGGGAACCCCTCATATCGGGCACAGCAGATGTACAGACCCAGAAACTCAGCACAGGGATGGTGGAAACCCCTTATAATGGGCACAGCGGAGATACAGACCTGGGACATCAGTGTAGGGGTCTAACCAATAGAACTCCTAAGAGACAGAAGAGATTGTCAGGGAGCGTACCTCTCTAACATCCAAATATCAGTTTTGGGTGGACTGAGCCCTTAGATTGTGGACAATTGACATGTAAAAGAGTTGAAAAAGAACACTTGTTTCCGTGTTCTCCAGTCATGTATGGCATCTTCTCAAGAGGGGGGGGGGGGCACTTAGAATCTTGAAGGAGTCACAGCTGAGACACGATAAGACTTCCCCCGTCACATTATATCTTAGACGGCATCCCTTTTGGCTGTGCCCGCTGGCAGCTGCCCACATGGTGCTGTCAATCAAGGGGTGGAAATAAATTTCACGGATCACATTATGTGTCCTTTGTAAAAGTGAATTGGGAGGAACAGAAATAGTTTGCTCTCCTGAGGATCAAGAGAACAGAGAGCAGTTAGATTAGTCTTCTAGCCCGAGCCAAGGCTATTAGTGTCCCTGATACCAGGAGAACACTATATTGCAGAGCATGCTGACATTGAAGTCAAAGAAATAAAATGTATGTATAGCCAAAACTGGCAGAACTCAGGCCAAAAATAACAGGATAAAATCGAATAGCTCATTAAAAGATAAAATACCAAATCCAGCTTTTGATGTGATATGCGCCTTTAATCCAGAGACTTTCCCCACAGTACTTTTTTCTGCCACTAGATGTCCTTGGTATGATGGCCAGGTGGCACAGAACCCAGATCACCTGACTCCACCCAAATAAATAGGTTCTCCCAGCAGGCGAAGACACCCCATGGCTGAGACACCCCATCCATTCATAATCTGACTTGCTAAGCCCCTGTCAATCTCATGTCACCAGCCACAGTGCCACCTAGTGACAGAAGAGAAAAGGTGCAGCAATTCCAGAATTTAGGGAGGAATCAGTGTATCGTCTATCAATCCGCCAGGACAATTACCACCTGGCAAACTAAATTTGTTAGCAACCCTGTCTAAACACCAGGGTGCTACACTTGTTTAATAAATATTTTTGATTCTATACCCGGTTCCTTTCATGTGCCTCATTCAAAGTCCCAAACCCCTGCTCTTTATTGCACCAAAGGACACAAAAAACTTGCCCTTTGTTTAGAAAGTTTGGAGCCCCCTAGAGGAAATGTTTGCATGGAGACCAGATATGCTTTTAAGATTGCACATCATTTTTGGTTTTGTCTAGAAGGCCTAAACCACTTGCCGACCGCCGCCTGTACATATAGGTCAGCAGAATGGCAGGACTACACAAAGTAACGTATATATACGTCACTTTGAATTTTGCGCCGTGCGGGCACGCGCACCCCTGCCGCAAACTCCGTGCCTGCGGGACCCGCAGACTCGATGTCTGCCGGTGTCCCACGATCAGGTCACAGATCGGCAGAACGGGGAGAGGCCAGTGTAAACAAGGCATTTCCCTGTTCTGCCTAGTGACAGGACAATGATCTTCTGCTCCCAGTAATCGGGAGCAGCGATCAGTGTCATGTCACAGTAAGCCACACCCCCACACTGTTAGAATCACTCCCTAGGACATACTTAACCCCTTGTTTGTGCCCTAGTGATTAACCCCTTCCTGCCAGTGTCATTTACACAGTTATCAGTGCATTTTTACAGCACTGATCACTGTATAAATGACAATGGTCCCAAAATAGCATCAAAAGTGTCCGCCACAATGTCGCAGTCACGATAAAAATCGCTGATCGCCGCCAATACTAGTAAAAAAAAAATATTAATAAAAAATGCCATAAAACTATCCCCTATTTTGTAGACGCTATAACTTTTGCTCAAACCAATCAATAAACGCTTATTGCAATTTTTTTTTTTACCAAAAATATGTTGAAGAATACGTATCGGCCTAAACAGAGGAAAAAAAATTAGATATTTTTTGGGGATATTTATTATAGCAAAAAGTAAAAAATATATATATATATATTTTTTAAATTGTCGCTCTATTTTTTGTCTATAGCGCAAAAAATAAAAACCGCAGAGGTGATCAAATACCACCAAAATAAAGCTCTATTTGTGGGGAAAAATGAAGGCAATTTTGTTTGGGAGCCACGTCGCACGACCGCGCAATTGTTAGGTAAAGCGACGCAGTGCCGAATCGCAAAAAGTGGCCCGGTCATTTGGCAGCCAAATCCTCCGGGGGCTGAAGTGGTTAAAAACTGTGTGACAAATGGCAGCCCAATATAGAGAGGTTGTTTAGAGCTTTCCATAAGACCCTTTTGGTGGCCATTTTGAAGTTGACACCACAGCCGGTACGAGGAAGGCAGAGGGAGGGGCAGAGAAAAGTTGACATCTCAAGATGACATCGGCATTGTCAGTGGTACAGTCAGAGTTACAGGCCTCTGGTGTTTTAGGATGGACCTTAATCTGTCTGTGGATCTAGCAAACCAAAAATACAATAACTAAAATGACTAAAGAGACAAGTAAAATTTTCGCTATAGTGTTATACTCTTGTAGCACACCCCTCCCCCAAGAGCTGCTTGGTAATTTTGGGTTCTCTGTTCTGCGGATGGACTACAAGAACAACCTCAGCCCCTCTGACACAACTGGTTGAATAAAAATCACTGCAAACATAAATAAAGACACAAGTGTAAAATGCCTTTTACCTGGCTGTGGGTAACTACCAATAAATAGACACACACCCATGTAGTGATAAATGAATTTAATCAATTGATACGGGTTAGAATAAATTGTAGTTTGTACATAAATTAGCACGCAGCAGGTGAATTATGACAAAGTCTACTAGACAGAGTAATAACTATGCCAAAGTGGCTAAGATCAGGTGCTATGCCTCTAACTGAAATCAACACATGAATTAGCAAATCAGCAATAAACAATATAGATACAAGTAGATAAATGCACTACAAATGATTTTAATACTACACGAGTATACTCTGAGGGATTGACTGGGGTATGGCACAACATCTAAGAGGTACCTCTTTAGCTAAGCAAAGGGACAAATACCTCAGGGCAGCAACTGTTAGGGGCAGATTTTTAGTCCTGACTCTTCAGCCGGCCGTTGGGGCCTGGTAACCGATGGTGCGCTTTAAGGCAATCAACAACGGCAGGCAGTATTTTAGCTATAGGGTAGCTAGTAAAGTAGTTCCTAGTGTCTTAGTCTCTAGCTGGGGCAGAAGGTAGTGGCCGCAAGGCCCTCTCTCTGTCTTTGGTGACACAGTTCCTCTGGGTAGGTGTCTCCTCCCTCTGGGTTGTCTGTGGTGACTTTGATAGGCAGCGTGGCAGGGGCTGTATCCTGTAAGTGACTCCAACTCTCTGCACTCAAATGACAGCTCTGCATGGTCTGGCTTCCAGTGGCTCAGTTGAAGTCTCTCCCTCTCTCTTTGGCATGGCACCCCGCAGCACCATCCTCTTGCTCTCTCTGTCTCTATTATACTCTACCTCTTTGTAGAATTTTGCCCGGCAAAAGTTCTCTCCTCCCCTAAGCATGATGGGGGCTGAAGTCCATGCCACATTAACTTCAATGGACAGAGCTTCTCAGAGGACTACATGTCCCATCATCCTGCGCTGCTCTCTCCTAATTGGCTCCTTGTTCTGCTTGCCAGGTAAGGGTAAAGACAAGACTTCATCTCTGTAAGATACTTTTTGAGACAAGACTTATGCCCCGTACACACCATCACTTTATGTGATGAAAAAAATTACGTTTTTAAAAACGTCACTTTAATTGACCGTGTGTGGGGGAAAACGTCATTTTATGTCTTGTAAAAAACGACCAAAAAAAATTGAAGCATGCTTCAATTTTATGTGTCGTTTTTCAAAACGTCATTTTTTACTTTTACAGAAATTGACCGTGTGTAGACAAAAACGTTGTTGAAAACAACGTTTTTTCACCCGCGCATGCCCAGAAGCTACTTATGAAGCGAGCTTCAATGGAAAAAGTGGTGAGAACGTAACCTCGCTTTGCTAGAACATTGTGAGAAAAACTATGGTGTGTAGGCAACTCCGTCTTTGAAAATTGAAGTTTCAAAAACGTCATTTTTTACATCACAGAAAATGTCGTTTTTTTCATCACATAAAGTGATGGTGTGTACGGGGCATAAGTTCTGTTCTGAAAAATAATCTTTAGTTGTATGTTCAAAGCCTCCACGGGAGATTGGAGGGCATGCCCAAGCAGATCCTTCCTCTGCTATAGCAACTCACAGCCTGCAGTCAGGAGATCTGCTTTTATTATGAAAACTGTTGCAGAAAATTTGAAAGAACTCTTTGGAGGACCCAATCAAGTGCTTCCCGAGACAGTGGTTAAGCTTAAGGGAAGTCAAAAAAGGGTAAGATACGCCGACGTAAGTACAAATGTGCGCCGTCGTATCTATGCGCCGACCCACATACTAAAATACGCCTAAAAATAAGCTTCCTACGACCGACGTAACTTGCCTATGCCGTCGTATCGTGGGTGTATATTTACGCTGGGCGCATTTGCCGCTCCCATTGTACTGTTTTCCACCTTCACTGTTGTGGGAAGAGTAGAAATAATAGATGTTGGCACTTCTGTGGTTTGTGGAGTTGTTCTCCTCTGTTCAGTAGCTGTCCTCATAGTAGTCTCAAGTACATTATACACTTATACAACTCTCTTGTAGTCTTCATTGTCGTTATCCATGGTTCCAGGGCCAACTTTAAGGCAGGGCAAAAGGGGAAGCTGCCCTGGGCTCTTTCATTGTTGTGGGGCCCAAAGCAGCTGCCTCATACTTGCCAACTATCCCAGTTTAAATTCCCTTGTACCCGGAAGTTTTAGTCCTTTGCTGTGTCCTGATATCTCAGTGTGAAGTGCTGCTACTAATGGTGCCCAGCTCTGCCCTATTGTGTACAGATGACTCACCAGCAGACCCGCTGTTTACATGTAAATAACCGTCATTCATATGTAAATGATGGGAGCATTCATATGTAAATAATTGGAGCATTCATATGTAAATAGCGACAGCATTCATATGTAAATAACCAAGGCCGTCGGCATTCATATGTAAATAAATGTGGCATTCATATGTATATCATGCCCTTTTGCAGTGAAGAGATGATGTGCTGTAACCTCTAGCAACCAATCAGTTAGCAGTATTACTGTACAGTAATCTCTAGCAACCAATCAACAAGAAGAAATCATATGCTGTAACCTCTAACAACTAATCAGTGAGCCGTGATGTGTGCTGTAACCTCTAGCAACCAGTCAGTAAGTGGTAATGACATGCTGTAACCTCTGGCAACCAATCACAATTACTGCCTGATCTGATATAGTAAACTGAATTTAAGTCTAGCTGATATTTATTGTATGTCTTAGAGCAAGTAGAGAGCAAAATTGCATGGGGGGACCCAAGATTTTTTTTGCCCAGGGTCCAATCAACATTAAAGACGGCCCTGCATGGTTCTGTGGTCTTGGTAGTTTAATTACTGGCATATTTTTTTCTGGTGTCATTACGTTGGACCACATCACCAAGGTCCTCGCCATTACAAGCATCCATATTATATTCAATAAGTGGGGTCTTGTCAGAGCAGAGAACACTTTTCTCGTCATTAATTGGAAATCCATCAGGCAGTATAGTATAGATATTATACCCATTATCTTCCACCCATTCCTTAAAATAGTGGACGGCACAGTTGCAGTTCCACGGGTTCTTGTCAAGATACACATAAGCAAGAGAATTCAGGCCATCAAAGAAATCGTCTGGAATGTTTGTCAGTACGTTTCCTGCCAAGTAAAAATTTGTGAGATGGACAAGGTTGAGGATGAGATGGTTTGGAAGTTCCCGCAGCTGATTGTTCGACAAATCCAGAAGGTCTAAGCTTTTCAAGTCATGAAAAACCTGTTTAAAGAAATAGAAACAATCATGTTTGAGAACTTTTTTCTTTTTACAGTCAATATTTTAAAATGCTTCTTCATTCAGTCACTACACAAACATATAATTACTCTCGCTAAATATACATCAATTATTTTTGCTTGGCAACAAATTTTGTGATATCTTAGTAAATGCCAGTTTTTGAACTAAGGGTGGAAGAAGATTACACATGGGTAAAACTATTGGCCTTGTAATAATTTTTAGACCTTCTCTACAAGTAATTGATCTTTAATTTATCAGGGTTATCTGGCCTTTTTCTAGGTTGTGTGGCAGATAAATGCTCATGCCGCGTACACACGATCATTGGATGACTGAAAGCTCCCTCAAACTCAACGGATCCAAAACAGAATTACTCATCCTTCACGCAAATCGGAAATCCAATTCTAGGACCACATGGACACCACCCACCATCCTTGGACAAACCATTGCGCCAAGCAACAAAGTCAAAAGTCTCGGAGTCATCTTTGACTCAGACATGACGATGGATGCACAAATAGGATCAGTCGTCAGCGGTTCTCATCATCTGCTCCGCATGCTAGGTAGACTCATCCCCTTCATCCCGGAAGAGGACACAGCACTAGTGGTTGGAACTATCATCAACTCACCACTCGACTACGCAAACTCCCTCTACTTAGGACTACCGAAATACCAGATTTCACGTCTACAAGTCATCCAGAACACGGCAGCCAGACTGGTAACAGGTAAAAAGCCGTGGGAATCAATCTCCCTGGTCTTGAGGTCCCTCCACTGGCTGCCCGTACAGGACCGGGTGACATTCAAGACACTCTGCCTCACGCACAAATGTACACAGGGTAACGCTCCTCAATACTTAAGCGAGAAAATAAAACCCTACGTCACCAAGCGTTTGTTCTGGTCAACCAACCAAAACCTTCTCCAAATCCCTAAATCACGCTACAAATCTAAGGGAGAACGTAGATTTGCAGTCCAAGGACCACGGCTCTGGAATGCTCTGGTCAACCAACCAAAACCTTCTCCAAATCCCTAAATCACGCTACAAATCTAAGGGAGAACGTAGATTTGCAGTCCAAGGACCACGGCTCTGGAATGCTCTACCCACGACCATCCGCTTGGAAGAAAACCATCAGGCTTTTAGGAAAAAACGAAAGACCCACCTCTTCTGAAGGACCAGGACGACACTGGATGCAAAGCGCCTTGAGGCGATTAAGTTCGCATTTGTTGCGCTATAAAAGTTTCTCACTCACTCACATTGTTCGGCATGAAATAAATGTCGTTTTAAAAAAAAATCATTTTAAATGATCATGTGTGGGCTTCACATCATTTTTCAGGTTCTGAAAAACGACAAAAAAAAAATTCGAACATGCTGCATTTTTTTAACGTCGTTTTAAACTATGCCGTTTTTTGGGTTGTAAAAAAATGATCGTGTGTGGGCTAAAACGATGTTAAAAACCTGTGCATGCTCAGAAGCAAGTTATGAGACGGAAGCGCTCGTTCTGGTAAAACTACCGTTCATAATGGAGTAAGCACATTCATCACGCTGTAACAGACAAAAAAGCGTGAATCGTCTTTTACTAACAAGGACGCAGCTAAAGCAGCCCAAAGGCGAATGGAACTTTCCCTTTATAGTGCCGTCGTACGTGTTGTACGTCACCGCGCTTTGCTAGATAATTTTTTAAAAACGATGGTGTGTGGGCAACGTCGTTTTAATGATGAAGTTGGGAAAACGTTGCTTTTTTCAACATGCTGAAAAATGATCGTGTGTACGCGGCATCAGATGTGTAAAGGTTTGGATGGAAGATTTAGTAATACAAGGCTGTAATGGCACACCGTTTCTGTTTTGTTGAATCTGCTGGCCCCTCACATGCTATGGGGGATCCCAACCTTAAAGCGGGAGTTCACCCAAATGTTTTTAACATTAGATTGATGCTCATTTTGTCAAGGGGAATCGGGTAGTTTTTTTAAAATCGAACTTACCGTTTTAGAGAGCGATCTTCTCCGCCGCTTCCGGGTATGGGCTTTGGGACTGGGCGTTCCTATTTGATTGACAGGCTGCCGACGGTCGCATCAATCGCGTCACGAGTAGCCAAAAGAAGCCGAACGTCGGCTACTTTCGGAAAATCGTGACGCGATGTATGCGACCGTCGGAAGCCTGTCAATCAAGTAGGAACGCCCAGTCCCGCAGCCCATACCCGGAAGCAGCGGAGAAGATGCATCTCTAAAACGGTAAGTACTGCTTCGATTGTAAAAAAAACACCCGATTCCCCTTGACAAAACGAGCCTCAATCTAATGTTAAAAAAAAAGGTTTTTGGGTGAACCTCCACTTTAACTAAATGCTTGTATTGATTTAATTTGACACATCAGTTTGGATGGCCGAATTTGTCACAGATTAGGCCACTTGCAGCCAAACAGAAGTACTGAATGACCCACTCTAGAAAAGTTGGCCCGGGGTATTCCTACCTAAAACATATTTTATCTCTTAGAACCTATGAGATTCAACCTCTCCGTTAACACTTAGGCTTCATTTCCACTGGCGTTTTTACAGCCACTTTTCTGAGCGTTTTTTACAGCTTAAAAACGCCTGTCCATGTTATTCTATGGCATCATGCCCACATAGGCGTTTTTGAGCTGCAAATGGCATAGGCGTTTTTGAGCTGTAAAAAAAAACGCAGGACCAGGGGGTTCTGAAGCTCCAGAGTAGAGCTGTAAAAACGCCAGACGTTAAAAAACGCTCAAAAACGCTCAAAAACGCGCGAAAACGCTCAAAAACGCGACCGCTGCATTTTTAAAGCTTTTTTTTTTTTTACAAAATAAACATGGACAGGCGTTTTTAAGCTGTAAAAAAGCCTAACAACAGTGGCTGTAAAAACGCCAGTGGAAATGAAGCCTTAGGCTGATGTTGGGCTTTATTTGAACCTGTTACATTACATTACTTTAAGTACAAGTTCACTTTATGTACCCTCCTTGGCATTTCCCTATGTTGGCCTCTGCAAAACACATTATATATTCATTCTGCAGAAAACAATACACTTCAAATCAGAAGACTTTCAAGGTTTCATAATTGACAGGTTCACTTTACTTTCCATGTAAGAATGAAACAAACAGAAAATAGGAAAGGGTCAGCGAATTATAAATACATGTTAGCACCTTGTCTGAAAGCGAGTTGATGGTATTTTTCTGGAGCTCCAACACCTTCAGGTTATTCAGTCCTTTGAATGCCGAGTCAGGAATGGTGGAAATGTGATTGTTGGACAGAACCAGCCTGGTTAAGCTGGACAGTTGGGACAGATCTGGGATACTCTTGAATGAGTTATTGTCCAGATTTAATTCTTGTAACATAATTGGAAGGTCCACCTTAAAGCTAGTCAAAGCATTGTGTGATAAGTCCAGCTCCACCAGCCGTTTCATCCCTTTGAAGGTCGAGGTGGAGATGGCCTTCAGGTTATTAAAACTCAGGGTAAGAATGCCAGTATCTTGGGGTATCTTCTTTATGGGGATGCTGGTTAAGGCAAGTCGAACACAAGACGTCTCTTTCATGCCTTTACTTTTATTACCCTCTGTGATACAGGAAGAGGAGACACGGTTGCCATAAAGGATACCAAAGATCCAGAAACAAAACACAGAGCTCGTGGCAACCTTGGTGGGGCTAAAGTCGGCTAAAAAAGAGAAAAAAATAGACTATGTTAATGATCATAATGAATATATTTTTAAAACTAAAAACTCTATCACATTCTCTCCAAGGGACCATTTACATTTCTGCACGTTAATGTGTGTTGCGGTTAGGCAGCCCATTCATTTACCAACCCTAATTCCAAAACAGTCTGTATAAAATCTATATAAAAACAGACTGCAATGATTTGCAAATCTCTTAAAATAGAAAATAATAAAACCTAAACACATAAACTGAGCACATGGACCATTTTAAGAAAAAAATATGGTAATTTTAAAATTGATGGCAGCAACACATCTCAGAAAAGTTGGGACAGGGCAGCAAAAAGTTGGAAAAGTGCAGGAGTTTTGGTGAGCTTTCAGAAAGTGCATCACACCCGCAATATATAATAGAAGTCTATAGTAAAGTGCAGCTAACTAGCAGGAAAGCTGCAGGTTCCTCTGCACCTGCAGTACATAAGTGTAAAAGCAGTCTTATAAGGGGCTTAGAACAGTAAGGCCTTGTTTACATTTGCTTTTTGGGGGACAGTAAAACCTCATAGTTGAAATGTGTTTTTACCACACATCTCCAACCACTGGTGTAGCACCAGGGGTCACAATGGCGACCCCGCCGCATGCTCCATGGGGCCTGTGTGGCCTCCCTGTCACATTCTGTTTTACATTTAGACAGGAGGGGGTGTTGGGGGTGGCATATACAGGAACCAACCCTTTCCGATTTTTAAATGACACCCCTAATATAGATATTGGGGTTAATTTACTAAAACTGAAGCGTGCAAAATCTGGTGCATCTCTGCATAGAAACCAATCGGCTTCCAGGTGTTTTTGTCAAAGCTTAATTGAACAAGCTGAAGGTAGAAGCTGATTGGCTACCATGCACAGCTGCACCAGATTTTGCACTCTCAAGTTTTAATAAATCAACCCCATAGAGTCCTTGTAAAAAGTAAACCAAGTCAGTGTTCACACTGATATCCACTCTTTTTTTTTGTGATTGTGACTAAACAGTGGGGTAAACATCCAATGGGGATTGGTAAAAGGGAAAATTGTGATTTATAATTGTTGTTTAAAATCTTCATTATCCACTTGCCGACCTCCCCATAGTAAATTAACTGCATCAGGGTGGCCACGCTCTGCAGGATCGCGTATATATACGCGATCCTGCACTTTATAAGAAAATTGCATAATGTACGGCCAATCTTATATGTTTTTGTGGTAACTTTTTGGTTGTCCAAGCTGGCATGCCTGTTGGAGTTGTCTCTGGCTGTTTTGTTGAAGTCATGATTGGTTTTGTCAATCTTCTGCTTTTTGTAGTTGTAGTATCTGACGTTGGATGCTTTTCTGTGGTCAGCACAGGTGTAGTTTTTGCCAAAGGGACTCTTGTAGACTTCGTTGTCGTTATCCATGGTTCTGTTATATGTTGGTCGGCATCACCAAGGTCCCTACCAATACATGCATCCATATTATGTTCAATAAGTGGGGTCTTGTCAGAGCAGAGAACACTTTTCTCGTCATTAATTGGAAATCCATCAGGCAGTATAGTATAGATATTATACCCATTATCTTCCACCCATTCCTTAAAATAGCGGAGGGCACAGTTGCAGTTCCACGGGTTCTTGTCAAGATACACATAAGCAAGAGAATTCAGGCCATCAAAGAATTCGTCTGGAATGTTTGTCAGTTTGTTTTCTGCCAAGGAAAATTTTGTGAGATGGACAAGGTTGAGGATGAGATGGTTTGGAAGTTCCCACAGCTGATTGTGCGATAAATCCAGATGGTCTAAACTTTTCAAGTCATGAAAAACCTGTTTAAAGAAATAGAAACAATCATGTTTGAGAACTTTTTTATTTTTACAATCAATATATTAACATGTCTATTTATTCAGTCACTACACAAACATATAATTAATCTAGCCAGTATTTGAACTAAGGCCCTGTACACACGATCAGTCCAAACTGATGAAAACGGACTGAAGTTCAGTTTCATCAGTCCAAACCGACCGTGTGTGGGCCCCATCAGTCCGTTATCCTTTGGTCCAGAAATTTAGAACTTGCTTTAAAATTGATCTGATGGACTGGTAAACGATAGGTCAAAACCGATGGTTAGTACGCAATAGCATCGATTCCAAACCCGCGCATGCTCAGAATCAAGTCGATGCATGCTTGGAAGCATTGAACTTCATTTTTCTCTGCACGTCGTTGTGTTTTACATCACCGCGTTGGACTCGATCGGTTTTTGAACTGATGGTGTGTAGGCACATCAGACCATCAGTCAGCTTCATCGGTTAACCAATGAAACGGACCTTCAGTCTGTTTTCATCAGTTTGGACTGATCGTATGTACAGGGCTTAACGGTGGAAGAAGATTACACATGGGCCAAATTATTGGCCTTGTAATAATTTTTAGACCTTCTCTACAAATAATTTATCTTTAATTTATCAGGGTTATCTGGCCTTTATCTAGGTGACAGATAAATGCTCAGATGTGTAATGGTTTGGATGGAAGATTTAGTAATACAAGGCTGCAATGGCACACCGTTTCTGTTTTGTTGAATCTGCTGGCCCCTCACATGCTATGGGGGATCCCAACCTTAACTAAATGCTTGTATTGATTTAATTCGACACATCAGTTTGGATGGCCGAATTTGTCACAGGTTAGGCTGCTTGCAGCCAAACAGAAGTACTGAATGACCCACTCTAGAAAAGTTGGGCCGGGGTATTCCTACCTAAAACATATTTTATCTCTTAGAACCTATGAGATTAAACCTCTCCATTAAAGTTTAGCCTGGTGTTGGGCTTTATTTGAACCTGTTACATTAAATTACTTTAAGTACAAGTTCACTTTCTGTACCCTCCTGGGCACTTCCCTACATTGGCCTCTGCAAAACACATTATATATTCATTCTGCAGAAAACGATACACTTCAAACTAGAAGACTTTCAAGGTTTCATAATTGACAGGTTCACTTTACTTTGCCATGTAAGAATGAGGCAAACAAAAAATAGGAAAGGGTCAGCAAATTATAAATACATGTTAGCACCTCTTCTGAAAGCGAGTTGATGGTATTTTTCTGGAGCTTCAACACCTTCAGGTTATTCAGTCCCTTGAATGCCGAGTCAGGGATGGTGGAAATGTGATTGTTGGACAGGACTAGCTTGGTTAAGCTGGACAGTTGGGACAGATCTGGGATACTCTTGAATGAGTTATTGTCCAGATTTAATTCTTGTAACATGATCGGAAGGTCCACCTTAAAGCTAGTCAAAGCATTGTGTGATAAGTCCAGCTCCACCAGCCGTTTCATCCCTTTGAAGGTCGAGGTGGAGATGGCCTTCAGGTTATTAAAACTCATGATAAGAATGCCGGTATCTTGGGGTATCTCCTTCTTTGGGATGTTGGTTAAGGCAAGTCGAACACAAGACGTCTCTTTCAAGCCTTTGTTTTCATTATCCTCTGTGATACAGGAAGAGGAGACATAGTTGGCACAAAGGAGACCAAAGATCCCGAAACAAAACACGGGACTCATGGCTACCATGGTGAGGCTGAAAAAAGCAAGAGACAAAAATAGACCATGTTAATGATCATAATAATTATAATAATAATTTTTAAAAATCCTGACTCAGATTTGCAAGCTTTGTCTCGCAAGACTAGCAGGATTCAAGCCACTGGGGTGTGCAGTATCGCATTTTGCCTGGGGCGCCGGTGGCACTCAAAGCCTCTCAGAGACACTCAGAAACACTCCGTTCCTGAGTGTCTCCAAGTCTTTCTGAATGTCTCTGAGTGCATCCGATCGGCTCCAAGCGGTTTCCGAGTGTTTCTGAGTGTCTCTGGCGCCCCCCACCTCTGGCCACATGCAGTACTGCATACAATAGCAGCCACTGTGGAATAAATGATCTGTGTTTCCATTGACTCCTATGGGGAAACTCGCTTTCATATACGAGTGCTTTGGATTACAAGGAATCTTCGGGAACTAATTATGCTCGTAATCCAAGGTACCACTGTATTAGTTTTCCTTTGGGAATAATGACCAAAAATAAGGACACAAAGTAGAATGTTCTTGAAATATGCATCCCGTAAATCCTACAAGTTTCGACATTTACATGGCTTCATCAGGACTGTGTGTACAAAATACCAACGGAATTCACTGTGCTAAAAAAAATGATAGTGCGCTTTCTCAATGTTTGCATTCTCAGTGTATAAATTAAGTTTGCAGTTTCTGCATCCTGTCACCAGATGTCGTTGTACCATATAAAACAAAGTGGTTTATCAAATCTGTCGCCTTTTTAACTTTTTTAATGTTTTTAACATTTTGCTATAAAATAATACTTTATAAGGTTACCCTTAAATGTTCCTATTGCTACTTGGTGGTCCCTGTGTTCTTGATCGTAGCTTCATATTGATAATATTGTCCTCCTGAATCTTATTCAAACTCTTTTCTCTTTTCTTGAGGATGTGGGGTTCCTGGAGTTTTTCTTGATTTCCCTTTACCCTCAGACCTTTCACTTTTTTTGTTGCCTGTTTCTGGATTCGTTTTATTTAAGCAATATCTTATGTAAGTGAGGTCTCCAGAAATGGACACAGAATTCTAAATAAAATCTAACTAAAGATCTATATAGGGGAATCGGGACCTCCTTCTTCCCGCTGGTGATCCCTCTAGTGATATAAAGATCTATATAGAGGATTCAGAACCTCCTTCCTCCTGCTGGTGACCCCTCTAGTGATATAAAGATCTAAATAGAGGATTCGGAACCTCCTTCCTCCTGCTGGTGACCCCTCTAGTGATATAAAGATTTATATAGTGGATTCAGAACCTCCTTCCTCCTGCTGGTGACCCCTCTAGTGATATAAAGATCTATATAGAGGATTCAGAACCTCCTTCCTTCTGCTGGTGACCCCTCTAGTGATATAAAGATCTATATAGAGGATTCAAAACCTCCTTCCTCCTGCTGGTGATCCCTCTAGTGATATGAAGGTCTATATAGAAAAAGCAGGACTCCCTTCCTCCTTCTGGTGACCCCTCTAGTGATAAATAAAGATCTACTGTATATACAGGAATCAGGACCTCCTTCCTCCTGCTGGTGATCCCTCTAGTGATATGAAGGTCTATATAGAAAAATCAGCACCCCCTTCCTCCTTTTGGTGACCCCTCTAGTGATAACTAAAGATCTATATAGAGGAATCAGGAGACCTCCTTCCTCCTGCTGAGGATCTGGAGGAACAGCTTCCCCTCTACCTCCTACCACAACAGGTTCTCCGACCGGCAGAACGATCGCTTCTGGTTGGACTACAAGTCGCAATCCAAACCCTACGCTGCCTCTCTTGCTTCTGGATAGGTCCTCAGACAGCCTAGCAGCCAGAAGGGCCCAGGATAGGCCCAAACTCTGGCCTAGCAGCCCAGGCAATACAACACACGTCCACCCAGACAGCTATCCGGGTGGCACAGAACATAGATCACCTGATTCCCCCCAAATATATAGGCTCTCCCAGCAGGCCAAGGGATTTAAGAAAACCCCTGCCCATTGGCTGAGACACCCCACATACCCATAATCTGATCTTGCAGTGCCCTTGTCTTATCTAATGCCACCAAGTACCTGGCCGCCTAGTGACAAAAGAGAAAAGCGCAGCAATCACAGATTTAGAGTGAAATCAATTGATCCTCAACAATTAGCCTGGCAGGTAAATTTAGGAGCAACCCTGCCTAAACACCAGGGTGCTACATCCTTCCTCCTGCTGGTGATCCCTCAGCAGTGCCATCTGCCATGTATCCTAGGCTCACTTGTCCCTTTTGGGTGCCTGGGACATCCATGGCAGGTAGTGGTGCAACGGATCACCGTTGATCCGTGATCCAAACGGGTCACCCCCTTCGGATCGGCACACTATGTGATCCGCGGTGGTCATAGCATTAGGAAAGGCCACGGCTTCGGCCTAGCTCCGGAGCCGCGGCCATCTTGGTACATCCAGCGGCGGTCCTCCACTCTGTTTGCACCCACAGAGGAGGAGGAACCCACACTCGTGGGCAACACACACCGCTTTCTGAGGTCTGTAAGGGGGACTGGGGGTCTGCACTGAGGGGTTACTGTCTGTACTACTGGGGGGTGTCTGCACTGAGGGGGGTTACTGTCTGTAGCACTGAGGGGGGTTACTGTCTGTACTACTGGGGGGTGTCTGCATTGAGGGGGGGTCGCTGTCTTTACTACTGGGGGTGTCTGCACTAAGGGGGGGGGTGTTTACACTGAGGGGGGTTACTGTCTGTAGCACTGAGGGGGTTACTGTCTGTACTACTGGGGGGTGTCTGTAGAGGGGGGTGTCTGTACTGAGAGGGGGGTGTCTGTACTGAGGGGGGGTGTCTGTACTGAAAGGGGGGGTGTCTGTACTGAGAGGGGGGTGTCTGTACAGAGAGGGGGGGTGTCTGTACTGAGGGGGGGGTGTCTGTACTGAGAGGGTGGTGCATTTGGGGATAAGGCTGCATTTAGGGCATGGCTGCATTTGGGGACAAGGCTGCATTTGGGACATGGCTGCATTTGGGGATAAGGCTACATTTGGGGACAAGGCTGCATTTGGGGACAAGGCTGCATTTGGGCATAAGGCTGCATTTGGGGACACATGGCTGCATTTGGGGACACATGGCTGCATTTAAAAAAAAGTTTTGGTAATCGGTATCGGCGAGTACATGAAAAAAAGTATCGGTACTTGTACTTGGTCCTAAAAAAGTGGTATCGGGACAACCCTAGTTTTAAGTCATCTTCAAGCCTAAAACAGGGCTCTGGCAGTAAACAGATTGAAAGAAGCCCTCAGATTGAAAGAAGCTGTCTGGCTGTGTCTAGCTTTTCTTCTTTTTAAAGGCACTGATCCAGAAGTATATAACAAGAGACATAAAACTAAAGAAAGTACTCCTGAATCTGGGTCAGTGTCTCAAAAAGTGTTGAATGGATCAGCATGCCAAGCAACTAGCATTTTTCAAAAGGAATGGTTAGAAACAGCAGTGTCTGCATTTTTCTCATCATAAGTTTCCCTTTGTATTCTGTTTTTGTTGACCTCTCCTTCTTAGAAAGCTATTAACATCCACCTTATTTCTTCTGGCACAGGGCTCCTTTAATAAATTTAAAGTGGGCCTGTCAGGTTAGAAATATGTAAGCCATGACTGCTAACTTGTTCCATTATCTACCGTCTGTCTCCGTCTCCCATTTAATATCAAGAGGGAAATTAACCATTTGCAGCAACCCATATAATAATAGGTAAAGCTGCCAGATTGAAGTTATTGAAGCCATCAAGAAAACTCCAGAATCCCCTGGTTTGCATCAGCTATTTCACAGCACTTCCAATGTGTTCCCAAGGTACCCCGCAGATATGATCCCTCCCAGTGGTGGCTAGTGCTCAAAATTGGGGGGGGGGGGGCGCAAACGAACGGAAAAATTCAGAAAAATACTGAAACTGCCTCACTGTGCCCATCATATGCAGCCACTGCGCTTATCATATGCAGCCACTGTGCCCATTATATGCAGCCACTGTGCCCAGCAAAAGCAGCCACCTGTACCCATCATATACAGCCACCTGTGCCCCACAAATGCATCCAACTGTGCCCATCATATGCAGCCCCTGTTCCCATCATATGCAGCCTCTGTGCTCATCATATACAGCCACTGTCCCCCGCAAATGCAGCCAACTGTGCCCCAACAATTGCAGCCTCTGTGCCCATATTATGCAGTCACTGTGCCATGAAGAAAACTCCAGCATCCCCTGCTTTGCATCAGCTATTTCATGGCACTTGCAATGTGTTCCCAAGGTACCCTGCAGATATGATCCCTCCCAGTCGTGGCTGGTGCTCAAAATTTGGGGGGGTGCAAACGAACTGAAAAATACCGAAACAAAAACATCAATTGCCTCACTGTGCCCATCATATGCAGCCACTGTGCTTTTCATATTCAGCCTCTGTGCCCAGCAAAAGCAGCCACCTGTGCCCATAATATACAGCTAACTGGGCCCATAATATGCAGCCAACTGTACCCATCATATACAGCCAGTGTGTCCCGCAAATGCAGCCAACTGTGCCCCATCAATTGCAGCCTCTGTGCCCATATTATGCAGCCACTGTGCCCCGCAAATACAGCCACTGTGCCCTGCAAATGCAGCCATCTGTGCCCTATCATTTGCAGCCTCTGTGTCCATCATATACAGCCACTGTGCCCCTAAAATGCAACCAACTGTGCTCCATCAATTGCAGCCTCCACCAAACACAGTAAATAAAGATACAAATGTATGACAACATTTCAGAAAAGGTGAAACAAATTAAAAATAATTTGAGGGGGGACACCCTTGAAAGTTGTAGCCAAAATGTTTTATAAATGCCCCTTATGACTGCAGCAGATGTGCAGACACAGGAACACAGTGGGAATACAAGTATCTCACCAATCCCCAAAAGATGCATTATGTAGATGAAAGTTTGTGAACACCTGACCACTTGTTGGACATCCTATTCCAAAACCACAGCCATCAATATGGAGTTGGCCCCCTATTGTGCCCTCAATCTTCTGGTAAGCTTTACACACCTGGCAATTAGGACACATGGGTACTGGACCACCACACCTTGCTGGATATCACCTTCCAAAACTGTGGGTAAAATATCAAGCTGACCTCCACCCTTTGCAGCTATAATTGCCTCCACTCTTCTAGGTAGGCTTTCCACACGATTTTGGAGCGTCTGTGAGAATTTGTGCCCATTCAGCCAAAAGAACATTTGTGAGGTCAGGACACCAAACTCATCAAACCAGGGGTCGACAATATCTGGGCGCCAGGTCGCAATTGCGACAAGAAATTGTGACCTGGCGCCCGCGACCGCCGGTAATTGAGGCCGCGGCTTTTTCTGTGTCATTTTTTACTATTTTCACTGCCATCTCCTTCCCTCACATTAGAACCCCCAAAACATTATATATATTTTTGATTCTAACACCCTAGAGAATAAAATGGCGATCGTTGCATTACTTTCTGTCACGCTGTATTTGCGCGGCGGTCTTACAAGCGCACTTTTTTTAATCAAAAAATAAGACAACAGTAAAGTTATCCCAATTTTTTTTATATTGTGAAAGATAATGTTACGCGGAGTAAATTGATACCCAACATGTCACGCTTCAAAATTGCGTCCGCTCGTAGAAAGCCGACAAAATTTTACCCTTTAAAATCTCCATAGGCGACGTTTAAAAAAATCTACATGTTGCATGTTTTGAGTTACAGGGGAGGTCTAGGGCTAGAATTATTGATCTCGCTCTAACGACTGCGGTGATACCTCACGTGTGGTTTGAATACCGTTTACATATGCGGGCGCTACTCACACATGTGTTCGCTTCTGCACGCGAGCTCGTCGGGACAGGACGCGTTTTCTGGCGCCTAACTTTTTTAGCTGGCTCTTAGATTCCAAGCAAATTTGTCAAACCCTGCATCAAACCATGTCTTTATGGAGCTGGCTTTGTACACGGGGACCCAGTCATGGTGGAAGAAAAAGGGACCTTCCCCAAACTGTTACCACAAGGTTGGAAGAGCTCAATTGGATACTCTTATGGGCCGTACACACGACCGAACATGTCTGCTGAAACTGGTCCGCGGACCAGTTTCAGCAGACATGTTCGGTCGTGTGTACGCCCGAGCGGACAGGATTCCAGCATACATTTGCCCGCCGGGCCTTTTTCCAGCGGGCAAATATTTCTGGACTTGTTTTAAAACAGCCCGCTGAAATCCTGCCCGCTCGGACATGTTCGGTCGTCTGTACAGACCTACCGTACATGTCCGAGCGCCCGCCATCCCTCGCATGCGTCGAATGACTTTGACGCATGCGTGGAAGCATTGAACTGGCAGGGCCGCCCACGTCGCCGCGTCATCGTCGCGGCGACGGCGCGGACACGCCCCGCGTATTGTTTACGCGCGGATTTATGTATGATGGTGAGTACAGCCACCATACAGAAATCCCCGGGCAGACATGTACGGTGAAAACGGTCCGGCGGACGGGTTTCATCGTACATGTATGCTCGTCTGTACGCGGCCTTAGGCTGCATTCACACCTAAGCGACAGCCGCGTACGCGTGTAGCGGAAGATTTGCCGCGATTACAAATGTTTCTTTTTTTTTTTTCTAAAGTATTCCCATTGCTGTCTATGGGAAAACGCGCCTGTCGCGTGAAAAAAAGGGTCCGGGACTTTTTTTCAGGCGACAGGCGTTGCGCGTCTATGAGATGTGAACCATCTCCATAGACGGCAATGGGAATTCTCCCCTCTAGCGACAGAAGCGTCCCGCGTCGGGCGTTTTGTCGCTTAGGTGTGAATGGGGTCTTAGATTCAATAATTTTGAGGGGTGCCCAAGTAAGTTTGACCTTATAGTGTGGTAGGTGTGATGGTCCGATGTCTATAGTGTATAAGGAATTCTCCTTTAGTTTATCATTCCAGCATTTACCTAAATTGAAAAATATCACTTTTCAGTGGACTGACACTTAAAAATAAATAAATAATGAAATCAATAAAGCGAACTATGAATCAGCAGTGTATCGCTAGGTACTCACCTCGCTAAGAGAATGCTATGAAGGATCTGATGGTAGTTCTTCCTTTTCTTTCAGATTTTTATAGAGCATTGTGTTTTTTGTTTTTTTTACTTCCATCTGTTTCCTGGACCTAGTTTCACTTCATATATACAGTAGTGGGATTGGCTTAAAAGTTTAGTCCTGTGACATTGCTTAATAGCTTTATAAACCACATATCTCTGGCCTTGCCACATACATTTCTTTATAATGTACATACTAAGATGAAGCTATACTTAAACTTGAAAGCTACCTCAGTATTTCATAAATGGTCGAAGGACCATTTATGGTGGGCCTATTATGACCATAAAAAAGTCATATTTATCTGTAGTATTGCCCCCAATGACAGATTGAAGTCGTTTGTGGTTTTGGTGGATGAGGCTCTTTATCTTCTCAGATGGTAAAGCTGCCCATTCCTCTTGGCAAAAAGCCTCCAGTTCCTGTAAATTCTTGGGCTGTCTTGCATGAACTGCACATTTGTGATCTCCCCAGAGGGGCTCAATGATATTGAGATCAGGAGACTGATGCCGGGTACACACGAGAGGATTTATCCGCGGATAAATCCTCTGGCGGATTTTGATCTCCTGGTTGTACTAACCAGGAGATCAAAATCCCTGCGGAATTCCGTCCGCGGTGACGTGTCGCGCCGTCGCCGCGATGATGACGCGGCGACGTGCGCGACGCTGTCATATAAGGATATCCACGCATGCGTCGAATCATTACGACGCATGCGTGGGATGGGTTCGGACGGATCGATCCGGTGAGTCTGTACAGACCACCGGATCGATCCGCTGGAGCCGATTCCAGCGGATAGATTTCTTAGCATGCTAAGAAATTTTTATCCGCTGGAAATCGGTCGGCCCGAAATATATCCGCGGATAAATATCCGCTGGATCGTACACACCAGCGGATCTATCCGCTGAAACCGATCCGCGGATCAATTTCAGCGGATCGATCCTCTCGTGTGTACGGGGCCTTAGATGGTCACTCCAGAACCTTTACTTTATTCTGCTGTAGCCAATGATAGGTCGACTTGGCCTTGTGTTTTGGATCATTTGTCATGTTGGAAAGTCCAAGTACGTCCCATGCGCAGCTTCCTGGATGATGAATACAAATGTTTCTCCAGTATTTTTTGATAACATTCTGCATTAATCTTGCCATCAATTTGACCAAATTTCCTGTGCCTTTGTAGCTTACACATCCCCAAAACATCAGCGATCCACCTCCGTGTTTCACAGTAGGAATGGTGGACCTTTCATCAAAGGCCTTGTTGACTCCTCTCCAAATGTAGTGTTTATGGTTGTAGCCAAAAAGCAACATTTTGGTCTCATTGATCCAAATGACTTTATGCCAAAAGGTTTGAGGCTTGTCTCTGTGCTATTTGGCGTGTTGTAAGCGGGATACTTTGTGACATTTGCATAGTAATTGCCTTCTTCTGGCGACTCGACCATGCTGCCCATCTTTCAAATACCTCCATATTGTGCATCTTGAAACAGCCACACCACATGTTTTCAGAGAGTCCTGTATTTCACCTGAAGTTATTTGTGGGTTTTTATTTGTGAACAATTTTCCTGGCAGTTGGGAGTGCAGAGCTGTATAATGAACTCAATTAAAAAAATAAAAAAATAAAATAAAAAATATATATATATATATATATATATATATATATATATATATATATATATATATATATATATATAAATTAAGTGATAAGTGCACAACAAATAATCATAAACACACAGGCCCGGATTCACGTAGAAGCGCGTATCTTTGGGCGGGTGCAACGTATCCTATTTTCGTTACGCCTTCGCAACTTTGAGAGGCAAGTGCAGTATTCTCAAAGCAAAGTTGCGGCGGCGTATCGTAAATAGGCCGGCGTAAGCCCGCCTAATTCAAATGTGGAAGATGTAGGCGTGTATTATGTAAATGTATGGTGACCCCACGTAAATTACGCTTTCTCCAAACGGCGCATGCGCTGTCCGTGAAAGTATCCCAGTGCGCATGCTCCAAATTAACCCCCAAAAAGCCAATGCTTTCGACGTGAACATAAATTACGCACAGCCCTATTCGCGAACGACTTACGCAAACGATGTAATCAACGGAAAAATCGACGCTGGCCCGACGTCCATACTTAACATTGGTACGCCTCATCTACGCCTCATATAGCAGGGGTAACTTTACACCGGGAAAAGCCTAACGTAAACGGCGTATCTGTAATGCGACAGCCGGGCGTACGTTCGTGAATTGGCATATCTAGCTGATTAACATATTTCTAGGCGTAAATCCGCGTACACGCCCCTAGCGGGCAGTGTAAATATGCATTTAAGATACGACGGCGTAGGAGACTTACGCTGGTCGTATCTTATAAAAATTCTGGCGTATCTGATTCTTTGAATCAGGCGCCAAGTTACGACGGCTCAGACTCAGGCCCCGTACACACGACCGAGTTTCTCGGCAGAATTCAGCTAGAAACTCGATCGGAGCTGGATTCTGCCGAGAAACTCGGTCGTGTGTACACTTTTCAGCGAGGAACCCCGTCGAGGAACTCGTCGGGCCGAAAAGAGAACATGTTCTCTATTTCCTCGTTGTTCAATGAGGAAAGTCGGCCCGCCGAGCTCCTCGGCGGCTTCCACACTGAACTCGCCGAGGAGCTCGATGTGTTTGGCACATCGAGTTCCTCGGTCGTGTGTACGGGGCCTATGAGTTACGACGGCGTAACTCGTACGAGAATCTGGGCCACAATGTACAAAACATGTGCTAATGTAGTCCACAAAGAGTCACTGGAAATGCAGTGAAAATGCATATAAACTCAAAAAGTATCAACACAAATGTTCATAAGTGTAGGTATCCAATGAATGTTTTCCAGTATAGAACCATGGGAATAGCTTTCACTGCAAGTGCTGCCCGTCAACTTGTAAGAAAAAGGACGGAGAGAAAGGGATGGGTATGTGTCCAACTTAATGTTGAATAGAAGGTAAAACAGCATCTTCACCAATCGAAATCCCCATATATTTGGCCCAAGGATCCCATATTTTTGGGAATTTAGGAATGGTATTAGATAAGATGCTAGCCAATTTTTCCTGAGTTAGTATCCAATATATTTTGGTTTTGGCATCTGACAGGAAAGGTTTTGTTTTTTTCTCCTTGGATATCTTTTTATATCCCTTTCCTGTTATATACAGTTGAACTACCTTTTCCCGCTAATCCTTTGACAATTCGTTTGCTTTCCCCATGACTGAGAATCCAGAAACGTCAGTGCAGCACTAGATGAAAGATGCAAGGGTCTGTCAAGAGTCTAGAAACTCATTGACCTTTTATACACACACACTAATTACAAGCAAACAGGTGAGGATGGTTACCTTTAATAGCCATTCAAACCCTTTTGTGTCAACTTTTCCGATGAAAAAACGATCGTGTGTGGGCCCCATCTGACTTTTTTTCATCGGTGTAAAAAAATAGAACATGTTTTCAATTTTTGCAATGGGAAAAAAAAACGATAGGAAATTCTGTTCGTCTGTGTGAAACTCCATTGGAGAAAAATCCACGCATGCTCAGAATCAAGTCGACGCATGCTCGGAAGCATTGAACTTTATTTTTTTCAGCTCGTCATATTGTTTTACGTCACCGCGTTTTGGACGGTCGGAATTTAGTCTGATAGTGTGTAGGCAAGACTGATGAAAGTCGGCTTCATCGGAATTCCGACTAAAAATTCCATCAAATTTTATTCCATCGGAAATCCGATCGTGTGTACGTGGCATTAGAGAGCTCTATTGATCTTGGCATGATGAGATCACACATTGCAATGGCAACACCATGCCCTAGATGTCTAAAGGATACGTTTACCTCCTAAACATGTTACATGTTACACCCATATTTAATGGGTACAGCAGGTGTGTAGAGCCAGGAACTCAGCACATGGATGGTGGAAATGCCCCATAATGGGCACAGCAGGTGTACAGACCTGGGAACACAACACAAGGATGGTGGGAACCCCTCCTAATGGGTACAGCAGGTCTACAGACCCGGGAACTCAGCACAGGAATGGCAGGAACCCCTCATAATGAGCACAGTAGAGGTATAGACCGATAACCTCAGCACAGGAATGGCAGGAACCCCTCATAATGAGCACAGTAGAGGTATAGACCAATAACCTCAGCACAGGGATGTCAGGAACCCCTCATAATGGGCACAGAAGGTCTACAGACCCGGGAACTCACCACAGGAATGGCAGGAACCCCTCATAATGATCACAGTAGAGGTATAGACCCATAACCTCAGCACAGGGATGGTGGGAGTCCCTCATAATGGGCCCAATAGGTGAACACAAACTCAGTGCAGAGATAGCACCCTATAAAGTCCCCGAGAAATAGAAAAGAGAGTCAGGGAGCTTAAAGCAGAGGTCCGGCCTTCAAAAAAAAAAAGTTTAAGTCAGCATCTACAAACACTGTAACTGCCCAGCCGCCATCCTTGATGAGGGAATCGGGAAGTGAAGCATTGCGGCTTCACTTCCTGGTTCCCTACTGCGCATGCACGAGTCACGCGGCGCTATGTGAATTGGCGGATGTCTCCTGGGACACACACAAGGTCCCAGAAGACACTGCTCCCCTTTTACCAGGTGGCAGCGCGAGGAGGAGAAGAAAGAAGACCACGCGGACGAGGAAGTGGCAGATTAGGACGATCTGCCTAGTAACAGCCACTTCTGGTAAGTATAAAAAAAAACATTATTTTTTTCACATTTTTGTAGCCTTTTTGTTTTTTTTTTGTTTTTTTTAGGGTGCACCTCCGCTTTAATTCTCCAGCATCCACCAAACACTGACATATCATTTTTGTGTGGACTGAGCCTTTAATGGTACCCACTTACCTCCAAAACTGTTTACGAAGAAGAAGGATTGTAGACAAGACAATTACATGTAAACAAAAGAATGCTTGTGTTCATGTCCTCATCTTGATGATGTCACCTTATTGCCCCCCCACCTTCAAGTAGGGGGCACTTACAACCTTCCGATATTTAAGGACTCCATTAACCTTGAAGGAGTCACAGCTGACACATGATAAGACTCTCATTTCCCTTGTCACATTATATCTTAGATGGTATCCCGCTCACTGTGCCCCCTGGCAGCTGCCCACATGGTGCTGTCTATCAGGGAGTGGAAATAAATTCCACGGGTCACATTCTGTGTTCTTTGTAAAAGCGATTTGGGAGGAACCAAAATAATTTGTTGTCCCGAAGATCACGAGAGCCAAGCATAGTCAAAGTTAAATTAGTCTTTTAACTTGAGCCAAGGCTATTAGCATCCCCAATATAGGAGTACACCTGATGAGGATTTAAAATAAAAAATAACAAAGACAAAAATAAATAGCCCGTTTAAAGATAAAATAGAACTAGATTTTCTGAGAATATTCACCTTCAAATTAGAGTTTCCTTCTACAGTACTTTTTTTTCTGCCACCAGATATCCTCAGTGTGATAGCCAGCATTATTCAACCCACTCCCCGGGCCCACCCCAACCTGTGACTGGACAGTAATGAGCTCATGAACTGATTCGCTCTTTGTGCTTCTTCTTCTTCTCACACTCCAGCTCTGCTGTACAGGGACTGCAAGAGGCTTACACCAGGTCATAGTCAGGTGATTACATTGCTTGCATTTAAAAAAAGAAAGGTAATGATGTATTAGGCTTCATTTCCATGGACGTTTTTACAGCCACTTTTCTGAGCGTTTTTTGCAGCTTAAAAACGGCTCTCCATGTTAGTCTATGGCCTCATGCCCACCATGACGTTTTTGAGCTGTAGATGTCTGAGCCGTTTTTAAGCTGCAAAAAAAACCCAGGACCAGTGCGTTCTGAAGCTCCAGAGTTAGAGCCAGACGTTAAAAAATGCTCAAACGCTCAAAAACGCTACCGCGGCGTTTTCGAGCTCCAGCTAAAAAAAAACAAAAAAAACATGGACAGGCATTTTTAAGCTGTAAAAAAGGCTAAAAAAAGTTGCTGTAAAAACGTCCATGGAAATGAAGCCTTATTGATTACAGAGTCATCTTATGTTGTCTTTTATATCTGCATGAAGTTCAGCTTTAATTTTTATTTATTTTTTTGTGGAAAAATAAAGACTCCTGTCAGGATTTTATTGCTGTCTGTACCAGCCAAATTTAATTGTTTTTGTTTACTTGCAATGTAAAACTTTCAAGAAAACTTAACAAATACAGGAAGAGTAAATTCCTTAGAACATTTTTCTAAAGAGTGCCCAGCAGAAGCGGCTTACCTTCAGACTCTCTCAGCTAGATTCAGGTACCTGCGCGCCTAGTTACGGCGGCGCAGCGTATTGTATTTATGCTACGCCGACGCAACTTACAGGAGCAAGTGCAGTATTCACAAAGCACTTGCTCTGTAAGTTGCGGCGGCATAGCGTAAATGGTGCCGGCGTAAGCCAGCGTAATTCAAATGTGGAAGGGGGGCGTGTTTTATGCTAATGTGTGATGACCTGACGTGATTGACGTGTTTTACGAACGGCGCATGCGCCGTCCGTGTACATATCCCAGTGTGCATTGCTCTCAAGTACGCCGCAACGACGTATTGGTTTCGACGTGAACGTAAATTACGTCCAGCCCTATTCGCGAACGACTTGCGCAAACGACATAAAAAATTCAAATTTCGAAGCGGGAACGACGTCCATACTTAACATTGGCTGCGCCTCCTAATAGCAGGAGCAACGTTACGCCCAAAAAGCCTTACGCAAACAACGTAAAAAACTACCGCCGGGCGCACGTACGTTTGTGAATCGACGTAACTAGGTAATTTAGATATTCTACGCCGAAAACAACGGAAGCGCCCCTAGCGGTCAACGTAATATTGCACACAATTATACGCCGCCGCATTCAAGTTACATCGGCGGAGGAAGCCTATTTTTTTTAGCGTATCTGCCTTTGAGAATCGGCGTAACGATACGCCAGCGCAGATTTCAAATTACGGCGGCGTATCTGGAGATACGCCACCGTAAAAGCTACCTGAATCTGCTCCTCTGTCTTTTATTGAAACTCCATACTCCGTATTGGTATGTATACAGTTGAAAACTCATTGAGAGCAGTAAATACCCAATTGCATATATTACCCCTTCTTCATTTTATTTTCCCCACCTTGCTCTTTATTTATATTATTTTTGAGAGCCCAGCAAAAGCTGCTTGCCTTCAGACTCTCTGTTACTAATTGAAACTCCACCCCCCCTCACCTTTATGCAAATTTTAAAAGCCCAGAAAAACTTGCTTGCCTTCAGACTCTCTGTCCCTGATTAAGACACCATACACCATAATGGTACGCATGTGCTTGATGACTCGTTCAGAACAGAAAACCTCTAGTCGTAGGTATTTTCCCCTTTCTTCTTTTTATTTGCCCCACCTTCCTCTTTATATTGAGAACCCAGCAACAGCTGCTTGTCTTCAGATTCTCTCCTCCCATCTTCCTCTTTAATTATGTTATTTTTTCTTATTTATTTTTTGTAACTTTATAATAGGAGTTATTTTGTAAATCCACATTGAAAGACACAGAGGGGTAGATTTGCTAAAACTGGTATATACAGAATCTGGTGCAGCTGTGCATAGTGGCCAATTAGCTTATATTTCAGCTTATTCAATAAAGCTTTCACAATAAAACCTGGAAGCTGATTTTATGCAGAGTTGCCCCAGATTTTGCACTTTCCAGTTTTAGTAAATAACTCCCATTGGCATGATGTCCGCCGGCCACCCACGATTCCTCCTCTGAGGCCTCGTACACACGACCGAGATTCTCGGCAAAAACCAGCAAGAAACTTGCTAGGAGATATTTTTTGGCCGAGGAAACCGGTCGTGTGTACATTTTCGTCGAGGAAACTGTCGAGAAACTCGACGAGCCAAAAACAGAACATGTTCTCTATTTCCTTGACGGGAATGGAGAAAATTGGCTTGTCGAGTTTCTCGACGGCTTCACAAGGAACTCGACGAGGAAAACAATGTGTTTCGCCCGTCGAGTTTCTCGGTCGTGTGTAGGAGGCCTCAGAGGCAGAACAGGGATCTGTCAATGTAAACAAACAGATCCCCGTTCTGACAGGGGAGTAGTGAGAGATTGTCTGTTCCTAGTAATTAGGAACAGCAATCTCTCTCTACTCCCAGTCAGTCTGTCCCCCTGACAGTTAGAAACACATCACGTGGGGAACACATTTAACCCCTCGATTGCCCCCTAGTGTTAACCCCTTTCCTGCCAGTGTTATTTACACAGTAATCGGCAGCTATTTTTAATGATGATCGCTGTATAAATGTCACTGGTCCCAAAAAAAGTGTCCGATCTGTCTACCACAATGTCGCAGTCCTGCTAAAAATCGCTGATCGCCACCATTACTAGTAAAAAATAAATAAAGTATAATAAAAAAACATAAATATATCCCCAATTTTGTAAAACAATACATTTTGAGAAAAAATCAATATACGCTTATTGCGATTTTTTTTTTTTTACCAAAAATATGTAGAAGAATACATATTGGCTTAAACTGATGAAGAAAGTTTACATTTTTTTTTACATTTTGGGATATTTATTATAGAAAAAGTAAAAATCATTTTTATTTTTTAAAAAATTCTTGCTCTTTTTTTGTTTATAGCGCAAAAAATGAAAACAGCAGAGGTGATCATATATCACAAAAAGAAAGCTCTATTTGTGGGGAAAAAAATATATACATTTTGTTTGGGTACAACGTCGCATGAGCGCGCAATTGTCAGTTTAAAGCGACGCAGTGCCATGGCGCAAAAAATGGCCTGGTCATTAAAGGGGTAAATCCTTCCGGGGCTGAAGTGGTTAATGCTATATCGTGTTTACTGACTGTAACACAAATACATTATTTTTACACAATTACATTTATCAAAACAAATCAAAATATGTCACGATCTTAACACTGTTTGTGAATAAAATGAAAATTTTAAATAAAAAATTTTAAGCAAGAAACTCTGAACTGCCCTGTAACGAGACATATTTTATTGGAAGCACACAACACACTTTTATACAGAATTTGGAACATCCCGCCCCCAACAACCGATTTCCTATTGGTCAAATGTAAAGTACATGTAGTTCTCCTTCGGGTCCTCCTTAGCCATGCAAATGAGGACTTGAAAATGGGTTCAGCAGAGATTGGGCCGTCTGGAGCCTTAAGACAGGGCAGAAGACCCCCCACTGTGTAACAGATTTCAAGGAGGAACACTTCTGCATTCCAAGGTCCATGACATGCCCCATCCAAAGAAAGCAGCCAGGGAACAAGGAAGCATTACCCCTTTCAGTTGTGTTTATAAATCTTAGAGCAAGCTTTCTGGCTTTGTATACAGCAGTCATTTTGTTTTTTAACAGAGCAGCTTAGAATAGACAGGTTAACAGTGAGAAGTAAAAATAGGATTTTTAATACAGCTTACCTGTAAAATCTAAATTCTTGGGAATACATCACGGGACACAGAGCCTTAATTAATTAATGGGTTATGTAGTCACCACAGCTGATTGGACACTGGTTAACCCAATTCAAATTGAGTTCCTCCCCTATATAACCCCTCCCAAATGGAGAGTACCTCAGTTTTGTAGCAAAGCAATAAGTGTTCCACGTTAACTCCGAAGAGGGGTGGGAGCTCTGTGTCCCGTGATGTATTCCCAAGAAAAGGATATTACAGGTAAGCTGTAGTAAAAATCCTATTTTTCTTGATCATACATCATGGGACACAGAGCCTTAATTATTTAATGGGATGTCCCATAGCAATGCTAAAATTTCAGGGGAGGGAGACACATATCAGAATAAGACCAGCATCGAGCCAGAGGATTTATACTGCTGCCTGCAGCACACTACACCCGAAGGCGGCATCCTCGTAACCTCTCACATCTAGTAGAATTGAGTAAATGTATGGAGCGAAGACCAAGTAGCAGCCTTACAGATCTGAGCCATGGAGGCCTGGTAATGCACTGCCCATGAAGCACCAACTGCTCTAGTCGAGTGCGCTTTCACTTGAAAAGGAAGGATCTTCTTTTCTAAACCATAGGCCTGAGTAATGACTTGTCGAATCCACCTTGCAATAGTGGATTTTGATGCTGCCTGGCCCTTCTTTGGGCCTTGTGGCAGAATGAATAGACAATCAGTCTTCCTTATCTGAGCCGTAGCTTGCAGATAAACCTTTACCGCTCTTACAACATCTAGAGAGTGTAGACTCTATTCCTCCGCAGACTGAGTATCTGTAAAAAAAGACGGTAGGACTATATCTTGGTTCAGATGAAAACCTGAAACCACCTTAGGTAAGAAACCACCCTGTCACCACCCTGTCTTCATGAATAATCTTATACGGTTCTTTAGACGAAAGAGCCGCCAATTCCAATACCCTCTGAGCTGAGGATTTGGCTACAAAAAAAAACAGTTTCTGTGTCAACAGACTTAGAGACACCTGGTGTAAAGGTTTAAAAGGTAGCTTCTGTAAAACAGTTAACACCAAATTCAAATCCAATGGGCACAGGTGAGACTTAATCGGTGGATTCAACTGCAGTGCACCCTGAACAAAGGACCTGACTAGGGAATGAGAGGCAAGCGGTCTTTGAAAAAATACAGACAAAGCCGAGATTTGGCCCTTGATAGTGCTCAAGGCCAACCTCATATTTAAGCCAAACTAAAGAAAGGCAAGAATCCTGTTAATGGCAAACTTTCTAGGATGCCACTTTCTGGGTTGACACCAGGAAACGTATGCCTTCCAGATTCTGTAGTAGATGAGCCTGGAGGCCGGCTTCCTAGCATTAACCAGAGTGAATTGGACTGGCCCTGAGATCCCACATTTTCTCAGAATGTGGGTCTCAACAGCCAAACCGTCAAATTTAGACTTTGTAAGGCAGGATGGAACATTGGACCCTGCGATAGTAGGTCTGGGCGTAATGGAAGAACCCAAGGCCTTCCTACTGCCATCCTTACGACTTCTGCGTACCAGGGTCACCTGGGCCAAACCGGGGCGACCAAAATCACTGACTTTCTCTCCTTCTTGACTCTCTGAAGGAATCATGGGAGAAGCGGAACTGGAGGGGAACGCATAAATCAGGGAATACTGATCCCATGAGATTGTCAGGGCATCTGACCCTTGAGCGTAGGGATCTCTTGTTCTTGACACAAAGCTGTCCAGTTTTGCGCTGAACCTGGAAGCCAACAGGTCCACATCCGGGGTTCCCCATTTCTGACATATGATTTGAAACATGTCAGGCTGTAGAGACTATGGGCCAAATCCTCAGCCAGGCGGCGTAACTTAACTTTCAGCAGTTAAGTTACACTGACTTAAAGTTTCTACCTAAGTGCCTGATCCACAAAGCACTTACGTAAAAATTTCAAGCCGTGTAACTTAAGTGCCGCCGTCGTAAGGCGGTCCTCCTCTCCGGGGGGCGTTTACAATTTAAATGAGGCGCGCTCCCGCGCCGGCCGTACTGCGCATGCGTGTGACGTAATTTTCCCGACGTGCAGCGCGCGAACGTAATTGATGCCGGGCGGCTTTGTGGATTGCGACGGGACACTAAAGTTGCGACGGGTGAAAAAAAATATACGCGCCGGGAAAACAAATAATTATAAAAAAAATGACAGCGTCGCTCAGCATGCATTCCTGAGAGGGAGAACTCCATGCCAATTTTCAAAGAAAAAACCGGCATGGGTTCCCCCCCCAGGAGCATACCAGGCCCTTAGGTCTGGTATGGGTTGTAAGGAGACCCATCATGCTCCGGTAGGTACCCACGTGGTGGGTGCACGTGGGTAGGCACCCACCACGTGGGTACCTGCCGGAGCATGATGGGACGGTGATGCCTATATAAATGGGATGCAAGGCGCGCTTCCATCATTACAGCGACAAGAGGCGACGAGGCAAGATCGGAAGAAGGGAAGAGAAGAACCTGACGTCACAGAAGACCGCGCCGGCTGCCTGTTAGAAATTGAGCTAACACACAAAGATAGCAGGCAGCCAGCGCTGAAGAAGAAGGCACCGGACATCTGCAGAAGAACCGGGGTTCGCCGAGTCAACAGCGGTGAGCGGCGAAGAGAGATGAAGACCCCCGGAGAGCGGAGAAGCCCCCCCCGGAGAGCGGAAGAAGAAGCCCCCCCGGAGAGTGGAAGAAGACCCCCGGAGAGTGGAAGAAGACCCCCGGAGAGTGGAAGAAGCCCCCCTGGTAATAGAGCTAATAAAGAAGACAGGGGGGGCCTCCAGAGCAGAATAATAAATTATTTTAAAAACCCTTGTGTTGTGTGTTTAATAACTTTTACTTTTTGCCTACAGGTGAATGGATAGGGGTACGATGTACCCTATATCCATTCACTTAGGGTGGGGGGCCGGTATCTGGGGACCCCCTTATTAAAGGGGACTCCCAGATTCCGATAAGCCCCCGCCCGCATACCACGACAACCAACGGCAAGGGTTGTCGGGAAGAGGTCCTGTCCTCATCAACATGGGGACCGGGTGCTCTGGGGTGGGGGGGCCCGCAGTGCGCCCCCCTGCCCCAGAGCAACCAACCCCCCCATGTTGAGGGCATGCGGCCTGGCACGGCTCAGGAGGGGGGGCACTCGCTCGTCCCCACTCCCTTCCTGACCGGCCGGGTAGCGTGCTTTGGATACGGGTCTGGTATGGATTGTAGGGGGACCCCCTACGTCGATTTTTCGGCGTGGGGGGGTCTCCTTACAACCCATACCAGACCTAAGGGCCTGGTATGCTCCTGGGGGGGGAACCCATGCCGGTTTGGATTTTACAAATTGCCGTGGAGTTCTCCCTCGGGAATGCATACCAAATGCCGTCGCTTGAATGGGCCTTTACAAGGTGTGACTAACTTTACACTTTGTAAAAGCAGCCCTAGTTTTACACCAGGCAAACTAACACTTACGGCGAAAAAACTAAGCACAAAAGCTTTGAGGATCGCCCTAAGTGCTAATTTGCATACCAGAAGAGGCATTTCGACTCGAAATGCCCCCAGTGGCGGATGCGGTACTGCATCCTAAGATCCGGCAGTGTAAGTCCCTTACAGATGTCGGATCTTCTGCCTAACTTAGGAAAACTGCTTCTGAGGATCTTACGCCGGAGTATCTCTTTTGAGGATTAGGCCCTATTCTCCTGGACAGATAGGTGTGGAATATGCCTTTGATGTGAAGATGTGATTCACCTCTTTTTGGGCATCCAGACTTCTGGCGATCGCTCCCCGGAGCTGAAGAACGGGAAGAGCCGTGTGTAAACACGGCTTCCCCGTGCTTCACTGTGGCGGCTGCATCGAATGTGTCATCCCTTTTATGACGATGACGTCAGACCTACAGTCATACCCCCCTGCAGTTGTAAACACACTTCAGGGAACACATAACCCCAACAGCGCCCCCTGTGGTTAACTCCCAAACTGCAACTGTCATTTTCACAATAAACAATGCAATTTAAATGCATTTTTTGCTGTGAAAATGACAATGGTTGTATTTCCAACTACTGGCCGCACTGCCTCCCCCCAGTTCAGGGGCTGCAAACACCATCACTCCCTGACACTCCATATTGTATATGTGATGCCTTGGGACATGCAGCGTGGTGCCCCCGATTGATATGCACACTTGCCTATAGGTAGCACCAGCCCTGCCAGGAAGGGGGGGGGCACTTTACCCCCCTTGCCCCTACCTGCAGATGCCCATGCTCATTATAATTAGCTAAGAAAGAAAAAAATCCACATACTGTAATTGCTAAACATTACTTTTAGGTTGACTTTCTTTTCTCCCTGAACAGTTAACTTTTGTGTCCTAGCAGTTAGGATAAAGGGTTAAACGCACTAGCCATAGAGGGGAAGTCCGAATTATAAGCCTGGATAACTGATCTTCTGAGAGAAGTGATGGTGGTGACAGTGAAACTGATCTTGACACAGAATGCCAATAAGATTCCAGAAACGGAAGAGGACTTGGCTTCCTTCTTCGGCTGCTCATCTTCCCTCTTCACGGCACCTTCTACACTACACACTGAAGTGTAGGTGGTCAGATAGTTACTGTTCTTATTTTCTATTTATGTCATTTCAAATCAAAAAAGCCACCAGACACATCCAAAATCATAGAGCAGTAGAAAATCATATCATTTTTTGATTTGATTTTCTATGCTCTATAATTTTGGATGTGTCTGGTGGCTTTTTTTGGACTCCATATTAGACCACACTAAAGGGTCAGTGTTCCCAGTGTTGTAATTTCATCCCTTACGTATAGCAAAATCATGTTTCGTGATTATGAGGTAAAGTGAAAGGGCTTAGCCCACATGAAATTAGTATTTCAGCATTCAGTAGATGTCGAACAATGGAACCCCCAGTCTCTTCTATCCCTCAAACTCAAATTACCTGAGGGCCACAAGACAAGTTTCCATATCCCATGGGGGGCCGCATGCAAACTTTCAAACTTCAAAAACAGTACTGGTGCCAGCGAATGCATTATTAACCCTGACCACTACACTGCACACTGACCACTCACCATCAGGGTACAGCACATCAGGGCACAGGGCACAGCACACATGAGTGCACAGCGCACATCAGGGTACAAAGCCCAGCACATCAGGGTACAAAGCCCAGCACATCAGGGTACAGGGCACATCAGAGCACAGCACATAGGGGTACAGCACAACAGGCCACATCAGGGTGCACGGCACATCAGGGCAGGGCATATCAGGACAGGGCACATGGCACAGTGCAGGACATGGCACGTCAGGGCACAGCACATCAGGACAGGGCACATGGCACATCAGGGTACAGGGCACATGAAACAGCACATCAGGGTACAAAGCCCAGCACATCAGGGTACATGGGGCACATCAGGGTACATGGGGCACATGGCACATCAGGGTACATGGGCCACATCAGGGTACATGGGGCACATGAGAGCACATCAGGGCACATGAGAGCACATCAGGGCACATGGGAGTACATCAGGGCACATGAGAGCACATCAGGGCACATGAGAGCACATCAGGGCACATGAGAGCACAATCAGGGCACATGAAAGCTCATCAGGGTACATGAGAGCACATTAGGGCACAATCAGGGCACATGAGAGCACATCAGGGCACATGAGAGCACACCAGGGCACAGGTCAGCATTTACTTGTTGTTTTCTTCAAAGGCAGAGTAGCGCAGGAAGCGTCTGTCATAAGTTCACTTGTCTCTCATGTCACGCTGCTACTCCCCGGCAGCCCCCCCCCTCTCTTCTTGTCCATCTCAGATAATGTCACAAGCAAATGGGGATGGACGAGAAGAGAGGAGGGGCCGCCGGGGAGTAGCAGTGTGACATGAGAGACAAGTGAACTTATGACAGACGCTTCCTGCGCTACCCTTCATGCACCTCGATCTACACTTCCGCGGCACCCGCCCTGCCTGCGGGCCATTTAAAACCGCGGGCCGGTACTTTGAGACCCCTGCTCTAGAACTCTGTTGGGGAGATCCCAGGTCTGCACACATGTTCCTACCATCCCTGTTGGGATTTTATTTTATAATAATAGGACAGAGAGAAAAAAAAAGGTGAATATGAACTTTAAATTGGTAGCCACGAGTAGACCCACATGAGAGCACTCAATATAGTAAAAGTAAAAATGTATTAAATAATTATGTTTACTGGTTCCCGACCGCCTTTGCGTCTTTTTACGGGGGCAGAATGTCACCCCAGCGCGAAACCCTGTATATATACAGGGTTCCCTTTAAGAGGAGCAAGAGCCAGCAGAGGGATTTCCTGTCAGGGGAGGGGAGACATATCGTTTGCTCCTAGTAAGTAGGAACAGCGATATGTCTCCTCCCCTAGTCAGTCCTAGTCAACGATATGTCTCCCCCCCCTAGTCATCCCCTCACAGTTAGAACACACTGAGGGAACACACATTTAACCCATTGATCGCCCTCTAGTGTTAACCCCTTCCCTACCAGTGACATTTACACAGTAATAAGTACATATTTATAGCACTGATCGTTGTATAAATGTCAACGGTCCTAAAAATGGGTCAAAAGTGTCCGATCTGTCTGTCGCAATGTCACAGTACTGCTAAAAATTGCATATAGGCAATACTAGTAAACGATTAGGCGGTGTGTTTCATTTAAATGAAGCGCGTCCCCGCGCCGAATGAACTGCGCATGCTCCGTTCCTAAATTTCCCGCCGTGCATTGCGCTAAATGACGTCGCAACAACGTAATTTTTTTAACTTAGACGTGAATTACGTCCATCCCGATTCACGGACGACTTACGCAAAAAAAAAAAATTCTAATTTCGACGCGGGAACGACGGCCATACTTAACATGGCAAGTCTAACTATACGCCGCAAAATACCAGCTTTAACTATACGCCGGAAAAAGCCGACTAGAGACGCCGTAAAAAAATGCGCCGGTCGCTCATACGTTCGTGGATTGTTGGAAATAGCTAATTTGCATACCCGACGCGGAAAACGACGTGAACGCCACCCAGCGGACGCCGAAGTATTGCATCTTAGATCCGAAGGCGTACGAGGACGTACACCTGTCGGATCTAACCCAGATGCCGTCGTATCTTGGTTTGAGGATTCAAACTAAACATACGACGCGGGTAATTTGAAAGTACGCCGGCGTATCAGTAGATACGCCGGCGTACTCTGTCTGTGGATCTGCCCCTATACATTTTGTGCAAACTAATCAATATACGCTTACTGCAATTTTTTCTAACAAAAATATGTAGAATATAATGTAAAGTATGGTAGCTGCGCTGTGAGGGAGGGAATGGGAAGGGGAAGTGAAAAGGGAATGAGGAGTGAAGGGATCGTGGGTGAACTAAACAGTGAAAAAGAAAAAAAAGGGGGTATCTGATGATACTACAATGAACAATACAGATGAAAGTGAACAAACACCTATAATCCTGTAAAGATTTAACAGTGCAAATACATAGTAAAATTACAAACACCAAAACTAGCATAAAATAATGCTTTGTGAATGGCCTTGCCTCTCTATTTTACGTCGGCGTAGCGCAAATGAGCTGCGCTACGCCCGCTTAAACATACGCCGATCTACGTGAATCTGTCTAATTATGTCTACTTGTGTGTGATGCACTCTGCTGATGATTGTGCCGATCCTAGCTAACGCATAGGTGTGTGCAGCCTATTGGATTAGGGTGTGCACCCCAAAGCTCAAACACACGCTAATGATCACTCACTGTGTTCACTCAAAAAGGGAGGGTGCCAGTAAATCACATATATACTGGCCCCTTCCTCACTCATCCTAAAACATCCCCCTGTGTGTGCCCGCAGCAGCAGCTGTTGGGAGAGGAGAGGAGGGAAGCTGGAAGCACTGTGGGGTGAGGAGGGGGGGGGGGTGACCAGGGCAGTAGGGAGAATCTGTGCTGTCCAGGGTGATTAGGGTGTGCCTGGACACACCTGGCACACCCTGTGAGCACGTCTTTGTAGGAATGTATATCCCTCTTTTGGGTGGGGGGTATGAGAAATGGCCCTCCCTAAGCAGGATATTGTGCTAAGCATGTAGGTAAATAAGAACTTTTACTAAGTGGAGGAGAGGAATTTATAATGAAATTGGCAGTGCCTCCACCCAGGACAGAGGGAATTCCCTTCCTGGAAAATGATCAGTAATCTAATCAAGGTAATTGGGAGCAAAGGAACTACTGCAACCAGCACATAACATTAACCATAAGTATATATGTATTTATATAGTATATATGCACACCAGTATGCAGATAATACTTATAAAAATAATTCTTATATCAAACAACAACACATTTCCTCAAAGGCCTAATGCCTTGTACACACAATCGGAATTTCTGATGGAAAAAGTCTGACGGACTTTTTCCATCGGATATTCCGATCGGGTGTAGCCCAGTCAGAGTTTTTTCATCAGATATTCCGATGAATTCCGTCGGAGTTTAGATATAGAACATGTTCTATTTTACTCCGATGGAATTCCGTCGGCATTCCGATGTGATTTGGCCGGGCAAAAGCCTGATCGTGTGTACACGGCATTATATACCGGTAAACAGAAATGATGGACATACAGTGCTGCCGGGCAATGCCTGGGCAGGACCTCCCATAAAAGGGACCTTGTTACAAGCCTGGTGCATCAAACTCATTGATTAGTCGCCATGGTTTATCTGTACATCCATCCATCTAATTATCCATCCATTTGTCTATCTCTCTTGGCTAAATAAAAAATAAATAAAACACCAGAGTAGGGTTTCCTATTTTCAAACAAGTGACAGCTACAGTATTATCAGTTAAGATTTGACGAGATTTAATATTTGCAGTCACGTGGCTAAAATAAAGCTTCTACGCCTTGTGTAAAGTTTTATGAATTAATAGCCAGATTCAGGTAGAGTTACGCCGGCGTATCAGTAGATACGCCATCGTAACTCGGAATCTGCGCCGTCGTACATTTAAGTGTATTCTCAAATTGAGATACACTTAACTCTAGCTAAGATACGACCGTCGGCGCCGTCGTATCTTAGCTGTCTATTTAGGCCGGCCGCTAGGGGCGTGTACGCTGATTTACGCCTAGAATGCGTAAATCAGCGAGATACGTCTATTCACGAATGTACGCTTGCCCGTTGCAGTAAAGATACACCGTTTACGTAAGGCATTTTCAGGCCTAAAGATATTCCACCAAAAAGATGGAGCAGCCAATGTTAAGTATGGACGTCGGAACCGCGTCGAATTTTAAAATTTTTACGTTGTTTGCGTAAGTCGTCTGTGAATGGGGCTAGGCGTAATTTACGTTCACGTCGAAACCAATAAGTCTTTGCGGCGTAATTTGGAGCATGGGCACTGGGATACGTCCACGGACGGCGCATGCGCCGTTCGTTCAAAACGTCATTTACGTGGGGTCATGCTTTATTTACATAAAACACGCCCACCTCTTCACAATTTGAATTAGGCGCGCTTACGCCGGCACATTTACGCTACGCCGCCGTAACTTAGGACGCAAGTGCTTTGTGAATACAGCACTTGCCTCTCTAACTTACGGCGGCGTAGCGTATATGAGATACGCTACGCCTGCCTAACGTTAGGCACGGATACCTGAATCCAGCTATAAGCCTATTGTGTGTATATGATATTTAGAAGCAATTTTTTTACCATTATTTTTTTTTAGGCTGGAAAAGTCTGGGGAATTAGTAGACCAATTACAATAAGTTTCAATAACTTTATGAACATAGACGGTCGCTGGACAGGCCAACAAACATGAAACCATGAAAAGGTTAATAGAGGGGTCTTTAACTGGCAATAATTGGTGACAGCTGCATGTGATCCTTGTCAGTGGGGACGAGCTCTCGGAGGGAGACTCTGAAGATGATACTGTCTTCCATACGGAAATAACACATCCCATCTTTAAATATCTCTAAGCTTACGAGGCTCTCTTTGCTGCTGGCCCTTTGGAAAGAGACAATCCTAGGAGCTGACGGTCTAAAGATGGGCGTCCATCTTCCCTTCTGGTTTCTACTTTCTTTCCTGTGCTGTAAGTCTGCTGTTTACATAATGCATGTCTGTCTGTCTGTCTGTTTGTGCCTTAGCCTAAGGTTCTGGTTTGCGGTTTAGTTAGCCGTTGGCTTGTAGATTAAAGGATCAGTCTGCCTAAAACTGGCACTTGTGCTTGTGGGCAGCAGCTGGGAACATAAACTGCCTAACAATATGTTATGGCTGTGAGCTCTCTGGATTTGCGTCCTTGTGCTAGATTCACGTAGAATGGCGTAATTTTGTGCGGGCGTATCCTATTTACGTTACACCTCCGCAACTTTTACAGGCAAGTGCCGTATTCTCAAAAAAAGGTTGCGGTGGCGTAGCATAAATAGGCCGGCGTAAGCCCGCCTAATTCAAATTGTGAAGAGGTGGGCGTGTGTTATGTAAATCAGGCTTGACCCGACGTGATTGACGGTTTTCCCGAACGGCGCATGCGCCGTCCGTGGAATTTCCCAGTGTGCATTGCTCCAAAGTACGCTGCAAGGACGTCATTGGTTTCGACGTGAACGTAAAGGACATCTAGCCCCATTCACGGACGACTTACGCAAACGACGTAACTTTTTCAAATTTCGACGCGGGAACAACAGCCATACTCAAAGGGGTGGTTCCCCCTAAAACAAATTTCTAACAATACATTCGGAAGACTGCTTACACTGCGGGTAGGCTGGCTTTTTTTTTTTTTTCCGTACATACCTCGATCATATCGCATATCGCCGTTTCATCCCTCGGCTTCCGGATACGAGTCTTGCTGGACCTAGTTGATTGACGTTCCTCCGACGGGCGCATACTGCGCGTCACGACTTTCCGACAGAAGCCGAACGTCATTGCGCAGGCGCCGTATAGAGTCGGCTCTATACGGCGCCTGCGCAGCGACGTTCGGCTTCTTTCGGAAAGTCGTGACGTCAAGTATGCGTCGGTCGGAGGAACGTCAATCAACTAGGAACGCCCACCGCCACAAGACTCATACCCGAAAGTCGAGGGATGAAACGGCGATATTGAGGTATGTACGAAAAAAAAAAAAAAGCCAGCCTACCCGCAGTGTAATCAGTCTTCCGAATGTATTGTTAGAAATGTGTTTTAAGGGGGAACCACCGCTTTAACATTGGTACGCCGCACTTACGCCACCATATAGCAGGGGTAACTATACGCCGGGAAAAGCCTAACGTAAACGGCGTAACTTTACTGCGTCGGCCGGGCGTACCCTAGCCCCTAGCGGCCAGTGTAAATATGCAGTTACGATCCGACGGCGTAAGAGACTTACGCCTGTCGGATCTAATAGATATCTATGAGTAACTGATTCTAAGAATCAGGCGCATAGATACGACCGGCCGGAGGCAGAGATACGACGGCGTATCTGGAGATACGCCGTCGTATCTCCTCTAAGAATCTGGCCTCTTGTGTCCAAACACATAATGTGACCGTTATGACTTTGCCTGGTTGTATTTGTAGTGCTTATGTAGAGTGCAACAAGAAACTCTATAAGGTGGGTGGGAACAGACAAAATCGAGAGCACAGCCAGGAATTACAGCAAGGGGGTCTTGCCACAAGAGACAGAAGAAGAGACCTATAACTTCTTCCAATGGACTCCATCTGTAACTGAAGTATCTCCTTTTCTGAAGTGACCAGTTGGAACCCAAGGCAACCCTTTTAAAGTAAGAAAATGGCTGCCCACCAACCTGGCTGCCATTTGGATTCTCTGGCTTTGATACTTTGAGTTACAGGCCCTAAAGTAGGCAGAAAAGAACTTCTGAATTTTCTCAGACTTTCCTGATCTCCATAATAGGTCCTGGTCAGTGTCTTCAAGTATTGAAACCAGCGGGGTCAGCATTGCATGCCTGGCAATTAGGATATACGGATACTAGACCTTCAAACCTTGTTGGACATCACGTTCCAAACCCATGGACATTAATATTGAGTCAGTCCATATTTTGCTGCTATCATTGTCCCCACTCTTCTGGGAAGGCTTTCCACATGTTGGATGAGAAGACCTGGCGTGTCATCTGCGTTTCAATCTCACAAACTGCCTCCTGCTACAGACAAATATTTCACATTTTGACTCATTTGTCCAGAGCACCTGCTGCCATTTTTCTGCACTCCAGTTCCTTTGTTTTCATGCATAGTTGATTTGCTTAGCCTTGTTTCCACATCTGATGTATGGATTTTTCGGCTGCAATTTGTCCATGAAGACCTCCTCTGGCCGGACTCCTCCAAACAGTAGATGGGTGTACTTGGGTCTAACTGATTTCCTCCAAATCTGTGCTGATGGTGCTGCTGGACATCTTCCGATGTGAAAGGGAAGAAAATGCGATGTGTTTCATCTGCTGCATTAAGTTTCCTTGATCGACCACTGCATCCTCAACATTGCCCATTTCTTCGTACTTCAAAAGAGCTTGAACAGCACAGCTTTCTATCCCAGTCTGCTTTGAAATCTTTGCCTAGGATGCAGTATAGCTACCTTGTGCGCCCGACGGGCTTGGATCCTAGTCTGAACACACCCGATCTCATCACTGAGCTATACACTTTATACAATGCTACAGAAAACTGTCAGATACCGTGTTTCCCCGAAAATAAGCCCGGGTCTTATATTAATTATGCCAACAAAAGACACAGTAGGGCTTATTTTCAGGGTAGGTCTTACCATGCAATGTGCTGTCTTTTCTCTCCCCCCCTCTCTCCCTGCCTGTCAGGAATCCCCAGTGTGAATGCTTGTACAATCCTATAATCCACTCTATTACAGTATTATATAATGTACAATGTGTGTGTTTCTGTAATATAATTGTGCCAAATACATTTGTTATAGCGCCGCTCTGCACTTCTGTTACCCGCCGGAGCTCTCTTCCCCGCAATTATATAACAGAAACACACACATTGTACATTATAAACTACTGTAATTTAGTGGATTATAGGATTTTACAAGCATTTTCAACTAGGGCTTATATTCGGGGGAGGGCTTATATTGCAGCCCTCCTGGAAAATAAAGCTAGGTCTTATTTTC
This sequence comes from Rana temporaria, assembly GCF_905171775.1. Classification (NCBI taxonomy): domain Eukaryota; kingdom Metazoa; phylum Chordata; class Amphibia; order Anura; family Ranidae; genus Rana; species Rana temporaria. Next base: position 466,540,789 of record NC_053491.1, on the reverse strand, counting down.
AGGGTAGGTCTTATTTTTGGGGAAACAGGGTACTTGGTCATGCTACAGGAGATTGTTAGAAACATCAGATTTACTATAGAAGACTGCTGCAGACCCAGGGCCAGATTCAGATACATTGCAGTATCTGTCGGCGCTGCGTAACGTATCTCAGATACGGTACGCCGCCGTAACTTAGGGCGCAAGTTCCGTATGCAGAAAGAACTTGCGCCCTTAGTTACGGCGGCGTAACGTATTTGGTCCGGCGTAAGCCCGCCTAATTCAAATGGGGATGATGTAAGCGTTTTTTATGTATATTAACTGTGACCACGCATATTTGACGTTTTTTACGAACAGCCAAAAATCCCAGTGCGCATGCTCGAAATTACGCCGCAAGTCGTCATTGCTTTAGACGTGAACGTAACTTACGTACAGCCCTATACGCAAACGACGTAACATTTTCAAAACTCGACGCGGGAACGACGTCCATACTTAACATTAGCTACGCCTCATATAGCAGGGGTAACTTTACGCCGGAAAAAGCCTAACGTAAACGACATTAAAAAAAATGCGCCGGCCCGGACGTACGTTTCTGAATCGGCGTAAATACCTAATTAGCATATTCCTCACGTAAATATACGGAAGCGCCACCTAGCGGCCAGCGTAAATATGCAGCCTAAGATACGACGGTGTAAGACACTTACACCGGTCGGATCTTAGGGAAATCTATGCGTAACTGATTCTATGAATCAGTCGCATAGATACGACGGCCCGCACTCAGAGATACGACGGCGTATCCGGAGATACGCCGTCGTATCTCCTTTCTGAATCCAGGCCTTAGAATATACTACAGAAGATGATAAATTACAAACATGTTACAAGATATGGTTATAGACCACAGATATACTACAGGAGATAGAGATTGCTGGCATGCTACAGTAGACAGGGCCGTCTTTAATATTAATTGGACCCTGGGCAAAACAATTCTTGGCGCCCCGCCATGCAATTTCATTCTCCACGTGCTCTCAGACATACAATAAATATCCGCTAGACTTAAAATCAGTTTACTGTATCAGATCAGGCAGCAATTGCGATTGGTTGCCAGAGGTTACAGTGTATCATTACCACTTACTGACTGGTTGCTAGAGGTTACAGCACATGATTTCTGCTTGTTGATTGGTTGCTAGAGATTACTGTACAGTAATAGTGTTTATGAATGATGGTTATTTACATATAAACACAGGGGGCCAGATTCACAAAGAGATACGACGGCGTATCTCCTGATACGCCGTCGTATCTCTGAGATCCGACGGTCGGATCTATGCGACTGATTCATAAGAATCAGTTCCGCACATAGATCTCCCTTAGATCCGACTGGTGTAAGTGACTTACACCGTCGGATCTTAGGCTGCAATCTCCTGCCGGCCGCTAGGTGTCGCCTCGGTTTTTTACGCGTCAGATATGCAAATGAGGAGAACCGCCGATTCAGTAACGAACGCCCGCCCGTCGCTTTTTTTTCATGTTGTTTGCGTTCGGCTTTTTCCGGCGGATAGTTACCCCTATAGCAGGGGTAACTGCGGCGTATCCCATGTTTAGTATGGCCGTCGTTCCTGCGCCGAGTTTTAAATTTTAACGTCGTTTGCGTACGCCGATTCAGAATTCTTCCCGACGCAAGTTACGCTCACGCCGAAACCACTGACGTCCTAGCGACGTCAGTGTGAGCAATGCACGCCGGGAAATTTAGCCGGCGGCGCATGCGCATTTAAATCGGCGCGGGGACGCGCCTGATTTAAATACTACACTCCCCCTAGCCGCGGAATTCGAATTCCGCCAGGGGAGTTACGATCGGCCAGAGCAATTTCGAGGTAAGCGCTTTGTGAATACAGCACTAGCCTCGCAAAAGTGCGCTGGCGGATCGTAAATCACATAGATTACGCGGATCTAAAGATCCGCTAATCTATGTGAATCTGGCCCAGGGTCTGCAGGTGAGTCATCTGTACACAACAATAGGGCAGAGCTGGGCAGCATTAGTTTAAGCACTTTACACTGAGATATCGGGACACAGCACAGGACTAAAACTTCAAGGCACAAGGGAATTTAAACTTGGATAATTGGCGAGTATAAAGCAGCTGCTTTGGGCCCTACAACAATGACAGGGCCCAGAACAGCTGCCCCTTTTGCCCTGCCTTAAAGACGGCCCTGACAGTAGACTGTCAGAGATTGCAGACATGCTTTAGGAGATGGTCAGAGACTGCAGACATACAAGAGATAATGAGATATCGAGATCATGCTGCAGAAGACTGCAGATGTGCTACCAGAGATAGTCAACGACTACAGAAATGTTACAGCAGATGGTCAAAAAACTGAGAACATACTCAAGGAGATGGTGAAATACAGAGGACATGCTCCAGGAGATGGTGAGATACTGAGGACATGCTCCAGGAGATGGTGAGATACTGAGGACATGCTCCAGGAGATGGTGAGATGCTGAGGACATGCTCCAGGAGATGATGAGATACTGAGGACATGCTCCAGGAGATGGTGAGATACTAAGGACATGCTCCAGGAGATGGTGAGATACCGAGGACATGCTCCAGGAGATGGTGAGATACTGAGGACATGCTCCAGGAGATGGTGAGATACTGAGGACATGCTCCAGGAGATGGTGAGATACTGAGGACATGCTCCAGGAGATGGTGAGATACTGAGGACATGCTCCAGGAGATGGTGAGATACTGAGGACATGCTCCAGGAGATGGTGAGATACTGAGGACATGCTCCAGGAGATGGTGAGATACTGAGGACATGCTCCAGGAGATGGTGAGATACTGAGGACATGCTCCAGGAGATGGTGAGATACTGAGGACATGCTCCAGGAGATGATCACAGACTAGGGACATATACTGCAGGAAAGAATCAGATTGGGGGACATGCTGCAGGAGATGTTAATACACTGGGGACACACTGCAGGAGATGTTCAGAAACTGGGGACATGGTTATGTCAAGATATAAAATTGACCAAAGAATAATGTAACGGAATGTAAAAGGGTAGGAATAGTGGCGCTGCCTAAGTGTATTGCTACACCTAAAGGTCCCGATGCGGGTCTACCTAGACCAAAAGTGGTAAATATGTGCTCCACTTAGTGCAGTATGGGCTGAACTGACTAAGGTCTATGTTGGTAGGGGTCCCACAGAGTCAGAGGACTATGGGAGCATGAGCTCAATGGCCAACAGCTACACTTAGAGTGCTAGGGAAAGGGTGTAACTGGGTGTAAACCCAACAACTGTGCACTAGAAGTGTGCTGCTGATCAATGGGGTGTCTGAGCGGGTATACCTCTATGTTGTAAACACTAACACAGTATGCAGACATCAGTAAATAAACACACACAGATTGCAATAGGTGCTAATGAACAAAAGCAAATAATGTGAACCCTATATTGGTCCAGCAAACATTGTATGTGCAAATGAACACTGTAAATAACTAAAAAAGCCACAATCTAGCAGTAGCCAAAAACAGTTGCATAAATAACACATGCATAAATGTTGTATAATCAACCAACAACACCAGTCCACCCTGTGATCTGCACAGGACGATGCTGAATGGAAATATATGCGGCTAGTTGGCAGCCTATGTGAGCCAATAGTATACAGTGTCTATGAATTTCCGAGAGGAGATGATATTAAAATGTGGAGATCTTGATGGAATAATTGGAGTCCAGTAAAGGGATCTGGATGGTGGAAAAGGGGTGCTCCTATAACACACTCCGACGTGCTCCCGGTGCTCCCCTCCAGGTTCCCCACTCACCAGACAGAGGTCCCCTCTTGGGGTAACAGGCACGTATTTAGACGTTCCTCTGCTCCAATTTTTCTCCTTCCTTCCGATGGATTTCAGGCTTCCAGTGTCTCCACTCCTTGGCTGTCTCGATTCCTCAAAGGGAACAAAACCAGGGGCTCCAATGGTATAATAACGTATGGCCAAAGAGTGTTGTCAAAAATTCAAAAGTATTTATTTAAAATAAACAATATGACATAACCTGCAGTAAGACTGGCTGCTACAGCAGATGTACTTGAACCAAAGTCCACATGTAACTCCGAAAATTGGAGAGGAAGATTAATAGGAAGAGCAAAAGCACATGGAAAACTATCAAAGAAATTGGCAATAAACATGAAGTGGTTATTCGTCCAGCGGACAAGGGAGGGGGTTTGGTCATCCTTAGCCTTGAGGACTATGAGGAGGAAATGAAGAATCTCCTATCAGTACCCAATACCTATCTGAAATTGAATGGCAACCCCAAACACAAATACCAAAGGAAGCTCGCAAACTTGGTCAAAAAAGGGAAAGACAAAGGAATACTTAGTGCAAAAGAGGCTGAATACCTTATCTCCAACTCCACGAAAACGCCAGTGATATACTACACCCCAAAAGTCCATAAAAATATGACAAAACCTCCTGGAAGACCAATTATCAGCGGCATCAACTCGATTTTTTCGAGATTAGGAGAGTACCTTGACACTTTCCTGCAGCCACTGGTCAAACAAGGTAAATCATACCTTAGAGACAGCCTCCAACTGATACAGGAACTGAGAGAGGTGGAGGGAGCAGAGGACCTCATATTAGTCACCATAGACGTCAGTTCTCTGTATACAAGCATTAAACAGGAGGATGGTATCATGGGGGTAGCTACAGCCCTGCATGAGAAGACCACATACAGGCAAGAGCAGATACAGTTCATATTGGATGGACTTAAAATGGCGATGGAGTGCAACCATTTTTGGTATGACAATGAGTACTACGTACAGACAAAGGGGGTAGCAATGGGGGCACGTTATGCCCCCAGTGTTGCCAACCTTTTGATGAATGTATGGGAGGAAGAATATATCTATAATGGTAACCATCAGGAGATTAAGATGTATCGTCGTTACATTGACGACCTCCTCATCCTCTGGGATGGAACAGTAGAGGCCTTACAGGAATTCTTAGGGGACCTTGACAATAACCGGTTTAATCTTGACTTTACTGGAAAGTTTAATACACAGAAGATTGAATACTTGGACCTAGAAATTTATAAGAATGGTACAGAATTACATACTAGGACATTCTTCAAGGAGTCCGATAGGAATGGATACATTCCTATGAACAGCTGCCACCATCCGAAATGGAAGGCCAATATTCCGAAAGGACAACTGCTTAGGCTTAGAAGGAATTGCAACTCGGATGATGACTATAACAGGCAAGCCCAAACTATTGTGAGCAGATTCAAAGAAAAGGGATATACAACTGAAAGCCTGGAAATATTACAAACTCAAATTTTTCAAAGAGATCGCAAAGACCTTCTCAAGCAGAAAACACCAGTAAGCCAAGGCCGGAATCAATGTTCTTTCATTACAGGGTACAATTCCCAATATAAGGAATTCAAACACATTCTTAAAAAGTATTGGCCAATACTGAAGGAGGACTGCACACTATCAAAAATCCTCCCCAACAGACCATCATTCATTTATAGGAAGGCACCTACGCTTAGACATCACTTGGTACACAATGTCATCAATCCTCCTAAACAAGTTGAGATATGCCCAGACCTCAAAGGGTTTTTCAGGTGTCAAAGATGTCTAGCATGCAGAACCAGCAAACCCCAACCCCGGAGAAAAACCGAATTTAGATCTAGAAATGACCAAAAAGTATATAAGATCCGAAACCTCATCACATGTAACACCACCCATGTTACATATGCCATCGAATGCCCTTGCCATCTACAATATATAGGGAGAACCACCAGAGAGCTGCGCATCAGGATAAGAGAACACATTAACCTGATTAGGAAAGGGTCCTCTAAACACCATCTATACAGGCATTTTGAACAATTCCATCAAAAGGACCCCTCAGGCCTTATATTTTATGGTATAGATAGCATTAAAGACAACTGGAGGGGAGGGAATAAAGAAATAGCCGTTTCGCAAAATGAAACGAGCTGGATCTACCGATTGGGATCGTTGGTGCCACATGGGCTCAATGTGGATATAGATCTAAATTGTTTCCTAGCCAACCCATAACCCTTAGCTGTCTTCTGGGGCACCTATTCATACACTCGTCATATCTAACAACTATGTGTGATAGCTGTTCCCTTATCTCCCATAACAAGCAGCTGCCTTCTGGGACTATCGTAAGATACTAGCTGTCTTCTGGGACATTTATTCATGACATTATAATTTTCCCCTTTTTTCATGATCCACAATGTTTTCACTCTTCCTTTATAGATAATGTAGCATACACATTATGCTCACGTTTGTAGTGGCCACATTTTCCCACACCCACGGGAATGCCTTTTCCCCTCTCTGGGGCATCAGGCCAAGTAGAGACTTATCACGTAGGGCTCTATATGCCCTATTATTACTTCTTAGGTTTGTGCACATATAGAGTATGGCTGTCATGTATTCTACAAGTCAGTAATTACCATACCTATTTTAGAGTTGGTCACATGGAGGTAACACTTAGCCCCATCTGGCCACACCTATTAAGTATATTCATATTTAGCTTTCTCGCTTTCACCTGTGGTATTCACCACTAGGACTTTTCACTTATTTTTGGTCACACCAACTTTATAATTTCCTTCTCACATTTGATATGAGTACACTAGTCACTTTGATACCAGTGACGATAACCCTGAATATACATGTATTTTGCTAGCCCCATGGCAATATTTATACATAACTTACTAATCTTTCCACACTTGCTTGGGAAGTTCCTCTGTACACTCTGGATTTAGATTTCTGTACATCATGGTAACTCATAACTCTAGGACCAAGTAGAGAGGTGCCTGGAAGTCCCCTTTGGATGAATCCCCTCCCCCTTCTACACTACTATTATTATGATCCCTCATTACCACCTTATAACACGAACATAACCCCATTTATGACCCTATGGGTTAGGCATGATTTTACCTTAATGGTATGTTACCCGCTGTGTTAGTCGGTTTTTAAACAGTTATGTCATTATATTATGTTTGTGATATGTCCAGCAAGTTCCGTTTATGGGACACGCCGCACCGCAGACCTATTAGCCTCAGTCTAAATCCAGCATTGCATCCACACTAATGACGTCCCTTAGGATAACATTATTGGCTTAGCCGCTGGAGGTGGGAGGATCATAGCGGTCCGGCGACTCCCATAAATTCGATGAGCTGACGTGACACTGACAAGCCTCCGAGGACGAATCAGAATTCGAAACGTACGTCAGGCTGCGTCACGTGCTACATCACTTCCGGGTGAACGTCGGGTGGTTCGGCTGGAACGCAAGCCAAACACTCAGACAGCACACGCTGTCGTGCTTAATAGCTAGGTGACGGCACCCAACGCCGGCTATTAGCAGCCCTTTGAGCTGCTACATTGCAGACAACGGCCCCCCTTTTTTGTTTTTCTTTCTTTTATATATTTTTTATATTTTTTACCTGCATATATATATATATATATATATATATATATACTTTTAGTGTTTTCCCTGCATACTCTGGCATCGGAGTTACATGTGGACTTTGGTTCAAGTACATCTGCTGTAGCAGCCAGTCTTACTGCAGGTTATGTCATATTGTTTATTTTAAATAAATACTTTTGAATTTTTGACAACACTCTTTGGCCATACGTTATTATACCATTGGAGCCCCTGGTTTTGTTCCCTTTGAGGAATCGAGACAGCCAAGGAGTGGAGACACTGGAAGCCTGAATTCCATCGGAAGGAAGGAGAAAAATTGGAGCAGAGGAACGTCTAAATACGTGCCTGTTACCCCAAGAGGGGACCTCTGTCTGGTGAGTGGGGAACCTGGAGGGGAGCACCGGGAGCACGTCGGAGTGTGTTATAGGAGCACCCCTTTTCCACCATCCAGATCCCTTTACTGGACTCCAATTATTCCATCAAGATCTCCACATTTTAATATCATCTCCTCTCGGAAATTCATAGACACTGTATACTATTGGCTCACATAGGCTGCCAACTAGCCGCATATATTTCCATTCAGCATCGTCCTGTGCAGATCACAGGGTGGACTGGTGTTGTTGGTTGATTATACAACATTTATGCATGTGTTATTTATGCAACTGTTTTTGGCTACTGCTAGATTGTGGCTTTTTTAGTTATTTACAGTGTTCATTTGCACATACAATGTTTGCTGGACCAATATAGGGTTCACATTATTTGCTTTTGTTCATTAGCACCTATTGCAATCTGTGTGTGTTTATTTATGATGTCTGCATACTGTGTTAGTGTTTACAACATAGAGGTATACCCGCTCAGACACCCCATTGATCAGCAGCACACTTCTAGTGCACAGTTGTTGGGTTTACACCCAGTTACACCCTTTCCCTAGCACTCTAAGTGTAGCTGTTGTCCATTGAGCTCATGCTCCCATAGTCCTCTGACTCTGTGGGACCCCTACCAACATAGACCTTAGTCAGTTCAGCCCATACTGCACTAAGTGGAGCACATATTTACCACTTTTTGTCTAGGTAGACCCGCATCGGGACCTTTAGGTGTAGCAATACACTTAGGCAGCGCCACTATTCCTACCCTTTTACATTCTATATTCACTCTGCCCTCTAGGGGACAGTCTTTTAGGAAGGCAGCAGCCTCTTAACCTCAGATATCCCAGCGCAGGTTTCTTTACACGCTAATAATGTAACGGACATATGCATGCTGCCGGGACAGTTATAATTTTCATGCAGGGAGGACTTCAAGGAACTGCATGGCTTGTCACAATTGGATGTACCACATTGTATTCTGAGCTCAAAGGGTTAATTGGACAAGTCTCTTTCATTGCTGAATGCTAATGTTCCCTTCGCATAGCTAATGAGAACTCTCTCTTTTATGTAGGTAACAGCCCCCCTGTGAGGTGTATGCTGATGGGGATTATGTGTGAGTGATAATTGTTTTAAAGGTTAATTGAATTCTATTGAGAAAGGAATGTGCCTGGCCAGAAAATGTTAAGTGGTTTGCGGTGCCGAAGCGTCTAGAGACTGGTCAAGTGATTAATTCAAGGAGATGTCATTGTTTCAGGGGGTCTGTGTTGAAGCCCCCTACTGGGTGAAGGGGGGGGCGGAAACTGTCATTGTTCTTGTAACAGTTGTAAGCAGATATAAGCAGGTGAAATATGCCAAATAAAGTCAGTCTGCTTGACTCTTCAAACGTAGCACGTCTTGTTTCTTGGAAGGGCGTTCGATGGGATATACCGGCGGTACTTGCATATCGCAGCTTGCCAGGGAAAAGGACGTCTCTAACGGCTGAGACCCTCACACTACCAGTGGGTAGCCGTTACATTGGTTGGCAGCGGTGGGATGGTCCTTTTATCCAAAGAGCAAGTGCTGAATGGAGTCGCAGTACGCCAGGCTGAAAAGATCCACACTGAAAGATTTATTAGAGAGTCGTGGTAGGAGCGCCAGCAACAGACCACGGAGGGAGCTGATAGCTGAACTGCTGGAGCTGGACGAAATGGATGGATCCATGGAAGGAACGGAGCCCCTTGCACCGGTCAGCGAAGAAGATGTAATTACTGGGATTGTACAGCGGAGATTATCCTTGTATCCAGAAACGTCTGTGGAACTAATCAACCAGCTGTTTCGGGAAGCAAGGGAAGAGATACAAACGAAGAGGGGACAAGAACTGGAACTGGTAAGAGCGAGACAGCCCATTACACCTGCAGTTCCTACCCCCCCCACCTGCTGCTACAGGAAAGAAAATACTGTTCACTGCATTTAAAGCTTTTGTAGAAAGTGAGGAGGAAATCGATGGATATTTGGCGGACTTTGAGAGGCAGTGCTCACTACACCAGGTACCACCAGACCAATGGGTCACTATTTTGTCGGGGAAATTGTCGGGCAAAGCCAATGAAGCCTTTTGGGCTCTCGCTCCAGATGATATTTTACAATATCAGCAAGTTAAAAAGGCGCTGCTAACCCGATATGCCGTAACGCCAGAAGCCTACCGCCGGCGCTTCCGGGAGTCCAAGAAGATGGCTGTGGACTCCCACATGGAATGGGCCAACCAGTTACAAAGGGTGGCATCCCTTTGGGTTCAAGGGTGCAAGGCCAACACCGGGGAGGAAGTATTGCAGCTGTTCCTAATGGAACATTTCTTCCAAGACCTGGCCGCAGACATACAAGACTGGGTACGAGATCGCCGTCCCGCTAACTTAAACGAGGCGGCTCGGCTAGCAGATGAGTACGCGGAAACAAGGAAAGTAAGCCAGGGTACTACACGGCTGGCTCATAAGGTAGAACCGCGTACTCCAACCGTCACCCCACGCCCAAAGTTTCGGGCTCCAGTCCCACCACGTCCTCAGGGGCCTAGCAACTACCCCCGGGATTCGCCTAGGGTGACGTGCCATCACTGCAGCGACACGGGACATATTGCTCGTTATTGCCCTTTGAGAGCTACAAATAACAATTGGAGACGCACAACACCCAACAAAGAGGTCACTCCATCACGTCCCTCTGCGGCCCACTGCCTGGAGACCGAGGGGGGCCCTGAGGAATGTCTGGGAATTTGGTATGAGGCAGACCCAATACAAGCGGCCTCTCCGGATGACCGTCAGCATCACCGTCAGAAGGTACGAGTGAATGGACAAGTAGCACAAGGCCTAAGAGATTCCGGGACTACTATCACTCTGATTCAAAAACATCTGGTAAAGCCAGAGAACGTGTCCACTCGCACAGTTGCCGTCCGGGTCGCAGGGGGTGCTGTATTTCGCGTACCCACCACCCGGGTGCACTTAGACTGGGGAGCCGGGTCAGGAAAGACCACAGTTGGTATCATGGACAACCTACCTGCCGAGGTGGTGCTGGGCAACGACATTGGCCCTCTGACTTCGGCTTATTTACCTACACCTGCTGCTGCTTGTCCCGTGACCACCCGCGTTGCTGGAATCAACCCGCTTGCTGCTGAGAACCGGGTAAGACTACCTTCCCCGACATGTACTGTAGATCCGGCACAATATCACAGTCTAAAATGGGAATGTGACAAGTTGGCCAGTGAGAAATCAGAGATGCAACGACACTATGTCATGTATTATGAGATGTCCCGTGGCTTGAACATTGAAATGCACAAACAGGCGGAAATTGTCAAAAGATTAAATGGGATTTGCATCCAGGTGGTGCCGTATCTGTCCCAAGAGCATTAGCAACAGGTTTTGGGAGCCATTGAGAGAGCAAAGCAAGTGACTGTTCCAGAATTGAATTCTATTATTCACCGTCACCATCAGCTACCGACCTGGTAAGCCAATGGGAAGGCCGATGGACTGTCCAGGCAAACTGAACTTTTACCCTAACAGCAGACCGGACATCTCCAAGTTGATCCGAAAAGGATCAATCCGGGTCTGCCGGAGTGTTCCACAAAAGGGGAGTAGTGTAACGGACATATGCATGCTGCCGGGACAGTTATAATTTTCATGCAGGGAGGACTACAAGGAACTGCATGGCTTGTCACAATTGGATGTACCACATTGTATTCTGAGCTCAAAGGGTTAATTGGACAAGTCTCTTTCATTGCTGAATGCTAATGTTCCCTTCGCATAGCTAATGAGAACTCTACTCTGGTAACAGCCCCCCTGTGAGGTGTATGCTGATGGGGATTATGTGTGAGTGATAATTGTTTTAAAGGTTAATTGAATTCTATTGAGAAAGGAATGTGCCTGGCCAGAAAATGTTAAGTGGTTTGCGGTGCCGAAGCGTCTAGAGACTGGTCAAGTGATTAATTCAAGGAGATGTCATTGTTTCAGGGGGTCTGTGTTGAAGCCCCCTACTGGGTGAAGGGGGGGGCGGAAACTGTCATTGTTCTTGTAACAGTTGTAAGCAGATATAAGCAGGTGAAATATGCCAAATAAAGTCAGTCTGCTTGACTCTTCAAACGTAGCCCGTCTCGTTTCTTGGAAGGGCGTTCGATGGGATATACCGGCGGTACTTGCATATCGCAGCTTGCCAGGGAAAAGGACGTCTCTAACGGCTGAGACCCTCACACTACCAGTGGGTAGCCGTTACAAATAATATCAAACATTACAGCAAACATGGAGTTAATTGTCTCATGATCACGGTTTATCAAAAAGTTATCATAAGAGGAAGTTTATTTCTTTTGGCTTAATGTGACATTCAAAAATAGTGTCCAGATGCCAAATTCCAGGAACTTCTTTTCCACAGGTTCTGCAAACATAAGCCATAAGTTTCGCTAAGTCATCAGAATAATTTTTTGCAATATGCCAAGTGTACATGTAAAGGAAAAAAACAAGCACAGATTCAAATTATTATAATGAAGCCATTTTGTCCCTAAACAGCCATCTAGTTTGCCACATCATCTTTCCCCAAGGGCACGCCTCTTATGCCGCGTACACACGATCGGTTTGTCTGATGAAAACGGTCTGATGGACCGTTTTCATCAGACAAACCGATCGTGTGTGGGGCCCATCGGCTTTTTATCCATCGGTTAAAAAACTAGGAACTTGTTTTAAAATTATCTGATGGTTAAAAAACAAGTAAACACTCACATTAAGTGATTAAGTGACGTTTGGCTGTCACGATACGCGTGAGGACTAGGAGGGTTCGCTGGTGACGTCAGCCGCTCGCGGCCGCAGAGCGGAGACACATGTGGATACACACGCTGAACTTGCTGAGCTGTCTGTGAGTGTTTACTTGTTTTTTTAATAAATCGCAAATGATTTTATGCTATGGAGGCTTCCCTTATTTCTCTGTTTAAGTGACATCACTTTACCCCGTGAGCTGCCGTATATGGGATCGGATCAGCAGGCTGGCTGTGGGACCTGCTCTAAACAGCACTTCATATAGGCTATATTTAAGCCTCCGTAAGGTAAGGGGCTGGAACACCCAATCTGCTATACACTGTGGGAAGCCTGGCGGTTTTATCTACAAGCACATATGCACGCTTATCATCAAGCACTAAAGTTATGTTTTATGGATCTTTTGAAGCACTTATGCACTTAAGAACAACTATTGTTTGAAGGAAATATATTTTCTTGGACTTATTATTTATCTATTTTTCACGTTGTTTTGTGCACTGGACACGTCGATTATTACACTGGTTTATGTTTGATTCCTTGGTGGATCATTTGGGACACTTTCACCGCAGAAAGATTATTGTGGTCATGCCCACCTGTGCATGTCATTGAACGTTTTTACTTTTTGTCTACAACATTTATGCAGTGTTTGGGACAATTATTCACAGTATTTCACAGATTATTGCACTATGCACTTTTAAATGGATGAAGCACTTTATGGATTTTTCACTTATTTGTAGTGCATTTATTTATTCACTATTTGTCATTATTTGAAATTTTTATATGTGTATATCAACATTGTGCTGAGTTTGGCACAGCTGTTCACCTGATTAGATACCTATTATTCTACCACTTCTTGGATTCATTTAGAGTGGAACATATTTAGACCCACAGCAGGTGGCGGTTTTGACCCATCAGTCATTTGGATTTATTACTTTGGAGTAATATTTTATTAACAAGCATTGCTATTTTTTATTTTCTTTTATTGGTAAGCGCTATTGCACCCCACCCCTTAATCAATAGAAATTGACCTGCTGCTGCAAGAGTTTTACAAGTGTAGCGCCCCCTTACTTTCAGTATGGGCACTACGCTAAAGTTAGTGGGGAATGGGAGAGTTATTTTGCTCACATTCACAATTTGCTAAATTTGGGCTGCTGTCATTCCGGAACTGTCCTGTAGGTCAGTCTGCGCTCCAGGGATGCAATCTTATCCCAGGGCGACAGTTGGCGCTGGAGGGGTTCTGGCAGAGCCGCTTTTCCCCAGCAGCCAATTAGAGGAGTTTTCCCTCGCGGGGCATGCTGGGGGAGAGTATATCTGTGGCGGACACCATTTTGTGTGGTTCTTCGCGGGTTCCAGGTGTGGCACCCACCTTCAGGGTGTGCGCATCCAACGGACCCCAGCGATGGCCTTCCAGGCCGGGGTCGCATGCTACGCGGAGCTCCATGTTTCTGATAGGGGCCCCAGTGACTTACTGGGTTCCCAACTCTACTGAGGAGATCCCAGGCTGTGTGCCGTTTGATGGGGGGTAGGTTGTCCAACAGGGCTTGAACGAACCATCTGGGATCTGGTGACCAGGACATTGACAGGTACACATCAACTGTCACCCTGTGACCCTAACCTAATCTACTGGGAGAATTCGCTCAATCCGTTCACCTAATTCAAGTAATAGGCCTGTGGCAGAGGCCCTAGAGCCGGGCCTGTGGCATAGGCCTGTTCCTCCCAGCCATCTAAAGTAACACTTCAGCTGCCAGGCTTGTGGCAGAAGTCTGTCCGGGTGCACTTCACTCACTCTGACTAGAGTGGCGACGAACTGTAACTACTACTACTGTGCTATTGAGAGCAGGATTGCTCTATTCGTATCCAGGCCTGATACCGCAAAGTTCTCTATCGCTTCATCAACCTTTCCTTCCTATTCCATGTTAATGTTGGCTATGTTGGGCCGAAAATAAAGCATTTGAAAACCTTCCTTCATTGACTGGACATTCGCTCACTCCTCTACTCTACTCATCAACTGCACCCCTAGACAACATTGAGGTAACTTAATACGCCGATCCCAACAACAACCAGCGGCTCCTGCGGGGGTAGCGCTACCCAAGCCTGGCTCTCAACCACCAGGCCGTTGTCCACATCTGAGCCACAGCCTTCCTCATGGGAGTTCAGCTAGCTGCTGATCCCCTAACCTCCCACAATGCCTCCTAGCTGTCAAAGTGTCACTCAACCTCTCACAGGTCAGTCCATTGACCCTCTAGAAGCCTTCAGTTCCCTCAGTACTCTCCAACCCTGGGCCGGGACAAGGGGTGAGCAAGAGGGAAAGATCCTCTGGGCACAGCAGAGCAAAGGGGCAGAGATTGGACATAGGGTAAACCCTTAACGCAGCATGCTTCAACTGTTGACAAGGGGGCATGGTTCTTCATTCTTGTCCTGGGTGCTAGATGGACCTGGCTTGGTACTGCTCCAACTTCCCACAGGACCCCACAGTTCACAACATATTCTTCAGCTTCCAGCTCCCCATATTCCCCCAACAGTGTCCCACAGTCTCCTAGATTTCTCCTGCAAAGCCAGCTCCAGAGAAACCATCCCACATAGTTGCTTTCCAGCTCCCTCCAGAAACCTCCTTTTCTACAGGTCCAACAAGTCACCTGCAGAGTCCCCTCCCAGAATGTTTATTCCCCCGACAATGACAGCCCGCCCCATCCAGAGCTTTCCAACCTTCCAATGCACATTTTTCATTCCCATATTTTTAGTTTAAGGGCATTAGAGGTTTGGGAAGAATTTACTGGGCCCTGGTCTCCATAAGGTCTTCCATAAGGGTGAGAAGCACTGATCGAGAAGGAGAAAGAAAATTTCCAACATAAGGTTGGATGGTTTAAGTACTATCTTGGTCCAAGATGGCCTCATGTTTTGGTTGTGAGAAGCCAAGTGTGACGAACCCTTGTCCTAAAAAAAAAAAAAACTTGGTCCACCATAAATGCTTCCTGCCCAGTTTGGGCAGGCCAAACTGTCCAATGATCATCAGGGGCGTCCCTAGGGGGGGCCAGAGGGGGCCCTGACCCCCCCCAACATCATGCTGTGCCCCACCATGTGCCCCCCCAAAAAAATATTTTTTTTTTTTTTTTTTTGCAATTTTTGTATTTTGCTCCCTGAGAGGGAGAGGGTCCCCAGTCAGCTCTGCGGGGGATTCCTCCCCCTCCCTGTGCTCGCCGACACTGCATAATGCGAGCGCTCACACAACCAGATATTTTAGCCTGGGCCGTGTTTAAGTATGTGCACTGCAGACTGCAGTACACTGTAATCACTGAACTACATTATCTCCATCCCTTCACTCCCCCCCCATCTGTCTCCCTCCCCCTCTCCTGTTCTTTCAAAACATTCACAATTTACTTTCACTTTCAGTTAGGAAGATAATATACAGTGCAAATTTTTTTCCTGCATCCACAGATTGCAGGAAAGAAACTTGCATGATTCCCCCATCAACAGACAGTGGTGACAGGGGAATATCCCTCCTGCCCAGCAATTATATTCTCCCGACAAACAGTGATTATCACTAGTGACTATACAGCAACCACTAGTGATAATTATAAGAGAATCTGCTCATTAATGGTTCAAATCTCAGCCAGTTTCTGCTGAACCAGCTGAGATTTAAACTGTCTATGGCTGGTCTTAGCTCTTAGGCAGCCCATACATTGATTAGCACTGTGGAGTGTCGGCTTCCTGGCGTGATCGGGCATGTTGGATTTCAAACACACCCAAGCCCATCTCTATTGGTTGTAGACAGTTGAGCTCCCTGCAGGTTGCTTAGCAGCAGTGGATCTTCTCTGACATGCTGATCGGGATGCAATCCAGGTGATGCTCCCAGTCAAATCCTAGTCATAAATATCAGTGATTTTATTGATCAAAGCCCACACTTTACAGGCATGGAGCCCACATGGCTGCGGAACATACGTTTGATTATATATATATATATATACAGGGCTCAAAATTTCAAGTCCTGAGCCACTAGCCAGGCCTCAAGAGTTACTCGCCACCAGTTGCCCCACCTAATTTATACACTGCCCTGCGCCTAATTGCACCCGTAAACACGCCCTCATAGATTATCTCATGGAATGACAATGTTTTATGCAGAATCAAGTTACAAAATTAAATATTACCAACAACAACTTTAACAAAATGGGACAGGGCACTGTGGGCAGACCAGAGGGACAGGGCACTGTGGGCAGACCAGAGGGACAGGGCACTGGGGGCAGACCAGAGGGAAAGGGCACTGGGGGCAGACCAGAGGGACAGGGCACTAGAACTGGGTCTCTTCCCCATTCTCTTGCTGTCTCCTCTGCAACTCCCATCCATCCTCTCTCTCTCTCTCTCTCTCTCTCCCATTCATCTCATCATCAGAGCCTGTGTGTGCGGCTCCACGCTTGCATGTCCCCACTTCCCCCTTTTATTCAGGCTGGCAGAGAGGAGAGGAGCTGCAGCACAGCGGGAGGGAGTACAATCCAGCGCTGAGATCCACACAACTGCACAGCCATTGACACCATAGCACAGCACACACTGACAGCGCACAGCGCACACTGACACTGCACAACACACATTGAGACCAGTCTGTTCACAGTGCTCAGGCTAAACTGTTGGACACTTACATAGAGCACAAGGAGAAGAAAACTGCACAAACTAGAAGGCTGCCGCTCTCATGTCAGGGCAACTTTCAGTGAGCGCTGCACCGGAGTGGTAATTTTTGCAATCCTCCACCTCACTCATTACTTTCTGCTCTCCAGCTACATTGGTCGGGGCCCGGGGGAGGGGGGAGGCTCAGAGAGGTTATACTGTTAGGTCCCATGGCTTAATGAGAATTGTAAGGAGAGCACCTGTGTACTGCTCTGCCTGTGCGCGGCTCACCAGACTACTTTTCCCGAGCATGCACCTTTCCTCTTCGGCCGCCAATCTCATCGGGACTCTAAGTGTAGGCACAGATTGGAGGGAGATTGATCATGTAGCCCTGTCATCACTCGCCCCCAGCTTAAATGCACTCGCCAAATGCTAGTAGGCGAGTGGAAATTTTGAGTGCTGATATATATATATATAGATGCTAATAAATACTGTGTTTATTAGATCTGACTGGGAGCATCACCTGGATCACATGCCGATCAGCATGTCAACAGAGAAGGTTATACAGCATTACTGCTGCTAGGTGACCAGCTGGGGGCTCTGCTCTCTATAACCAATAGTGCCAGCCTTCCCCTGCATGCATCCATAATGTCACCAGCACTAGGTCCTAATAGACTGCCGCCGCTGCCAAGGAGACAGACGCAGGGACAGGACAGCTGGGGATCCCCACTGTGGCAGAACACCAGGGCCCGGTGGCAAGACAACCTTTGCAACCCTAATAGTTCTCCCACTGCTTTGGACCCTTATATTTTATTGGTGTGCTGGTGACATATATCTCTTGTTTTCTGCCACCCTGGGGGGCCCCAGTATAGTAGGAAGGGAGCTCACTGCAGAACATGTGAAAGGGCCCATAGTGGGATCGTAGTAAAGGGCCCCAGGATATATATATATATATATATATAATTGCATTTTATAGTTGGCCCCCCTACTTTGTCCCTGTCCCCCCATGTGCCCCCCCTAAATATGAAAGCTGGAGACGCCACTGATGATCATAGACACACAGGTCAGGTGTGTTTAAACATTTTATCGGTAGGGTGCTGCTGGAGGAATCCCCCCTCCCTCTTTACTCCCATAACAGTTGAGGCAGACAGACACAATAGACAATAGAATACAGTCACACCACAAACCATCACAGAAAATAGTGCACAACAGCATGAGACAACACACAATATATACATATATACAACATTGAGTCTGACTAGCACAGATCATAGTGGGGTTCTCATTCATTCTGTGCCCCTATTAGAGACACAGGGTGATTTACACATAAGAGGGTCGGGAAGCTGGACATGGAGTTTCCAGAGCTCTCCAGGGCAAGCTGAGCTGCACAAACCTCCAACCCAAAGTGACCCCTGTCACACCAAGTATAGACTTGAAGGGATAGATTTAGTGTTAGAGGTGGTAACTGGTAGATAACTGGTTAGCGACTATGAATCTAACAATTTCAAATGAGAGAGTATATTTTACTAGACAGGGGAACTATGGGAAATTCACTAGCATATGGGGGCCGTGGCAGAGGGCGGTGTGGAACATATGAGGATGGCACTTGAGGAAGGGACTCCAGGGTAACGCGCCCCCCCCCTTTCCCACCCCCCCCTCCTCCCTCTCCCGTTGGAAGTGGCTGTCACCTATTGTGGTGGGAGTATGGTTGATGGGTGCTCTAATGGGGATTGGCGATATAGGGCATGTGATCACAAGTATCGTCACAAGAGAAAAGGGTAGAGGACGGACTCCCCCTCTCTTCTGTGCTCGTCTGTCCGCTTAGTGGATTAACAAATGGGGTAATACGCTCCCTTAGGTAGTTGGGGGGAGGGTGGGGGGAGGGGGGGTGATTGGATACAGGGTTACAAGACTTAGAAGATATCAGGTACATCTGATTATACAGGCTAAGAATATGTTTAGTACTGATTATAGTATGTTGTCTTCTCTTTCTTTTTTCTGTTTGTATAATGCTAGATGGTTACCTGTTAAAATGATTGTCTGATGTATAAGTAATCTTAAAATCAAATAAAAAGAAATTAATTTAAAAAAAAGAGGTGGTAAGTTTTATCTATAAAGATAGGTATAAACCTTTGAGTGACGGTAAATGTCTTTTCAAAAGTGTAACTACAAAGCACAGCAATGCACCGTGAAGTTTACTGCAATGTACTGACTCAAAAAAAAGGGTTGTGTCTGTTTTCCAGTCTGTTGGCAGCCCATTAAAATTAATAGACATGTGCAATTCGTTTAGTTTCTAATTAGTTTTTTAAGGAAAATTCAGAAATTCGTTCATTTCGAATTTTCGTTTTCATTAATTTTTAAATTCAGAATTTTTGGACTTCCGAAAATTTCGAATTTCCAAATTTTCGTATTTCCGAATTTTTCAATTTCCGAATTTTCGGACTTCCGAAATTTCGAATTTCCGATTTTTTTAATTTGAATTTTTTAATCTTTTATTTCCGAATTTTCGGACTTTTTTAGTTTTAATTTTAATTTTTTATTTCTGAATTTTCGGACTTCCGAAAATTTGGAATTTCCGAATTTCCGATTTTTCGGATTTCCGAAAAATCGAATTTTCAAATTTTCGTATTTCCGAATTTCGGAAATTCGGATTTTCGGAAATACGGAAATACGAAACATTTTCGTTTTTTTTATTTTAAAAATCCAGAATTTTAGAAATTTCGAATTTTTCATTTTTTATTTTCGATTTTTTTCAATTTTAGAAATTTCGAATTTTAAATTTATTTTTAATTTTCGAATTTTTCATTTTCGATTTTCAAATTTTCGCATTTCAAATTTTCGAATTTCAAATTTTCGAATTTTTCAATTTCGATTTTGTTTCGAATTTTCGAATTTTTCAATTTGGAATTTTTCTTTTTCGAATTTTTCAATTTGGAATTTTTCAATTTGGAATTTTTCAATTTGGAATTTTTCAATTTCAGAATTTTCAATTTCGAATTTTCGAAATTTCGAATTTTTCAATTTTAGAAATTTTCGAAAAAATTAAAAAAAACGAAAATAACATAAACGAAAAAAACGATTTTTTTGGCAGTGCACATGTCTAAAAATTAATGAAAAGAAGAGGAATCTGCTGCTCCAGCTGTGTGCAATACCTTGATTGGAACCAAGTAGGATTGATAGCCCGGCCCGCCTCCGTAAAAACTTGAGAAAAGAAGAAATGGCTGCACATCCAAAGTTTCCAAAAGTGCCCTTTATTGCAGATGGTGAAAATACACCAGGAATAGTCAAGTAGACGCGTTTCACACATCTGATCTGTGCTTAATCATTACCACCATTAATGATTAAGCACAGATCAGATGTGTGAAACGCGTTTACGTGGCTAACACCTGCTGTCCCTGGTACATTTTGACCGTCTGCAATAAAAGGCACTTTTTGGAAACTTTGGACGTGCAGCCATTTCTTCTTTTTCCCATTAAAATTAATGATTTGCTTTGATGTAACGCATGTTAATGTGCAACATGAGATAACGCAACCCAAAAGATAAGATAGATGTGAGTTCCCTAATGAATCAGATGGCTGTGAGGATCAGCCCGTGTCCCCTACAGCAGATCACATGACTAAGGACCTGGGTCTGGAAATGTGTAGACCGCAATGGGAAGGGCCCCAGATCAGCATCTTCTGCAGTAAAGGTAAGAATTTCAACCCTTCAGTTATTTTTTGCCTATCCATCCATCCACATTGTTAACATTTGAGTCTATGTCCATTTTGGCTGAAAAAATACTTTGTAACCCATAAAATACCAGTGAATATGCATTGACATTTGCCTGGAGTTTGGTATTCTGGCTATACCCAACGCTACCTCGCTACCAATCTGCAACAGTTGAAGAAGGATATGTCATCTCCCATGAATTTCCAATGGGTACCTTATCAATTGCCAATAAGTTTTACAAAATATTAGCTTAATTTAACAGCCTTCTTGCCTTCCTCTGCCTAGGGGGTGGAGCGTTGTACATTATGCCTGCTGATTGGCTGTTCCTTTGTCTATTAGATTCACTGGCCAGTGAGGAGCTTCAACTGTTAAACGACTTGTTTTCGAACTACGACAAAAATGCTCGTCCCGCCAAATCCATCCATGACATCATCCAAGTTCGTCTGAAACTCACACTGACCAACCTCATCTCCCTGGTAAGTCATCTTAGAAGTTAAAAAAGTGTGTGTATATATATATAAACACAGAAACCGGACTTCTGTGTTCATAAGTGATTATGGTAAGCAGGAACCAAAGTGTCTGAGCCAGAGGTGGTGAAACTGAGTTCCACCAAGTTCCCCCTGAAAAAAAGCCCAGTATATATATATATATATATATATATATATATATATATCTCATTTTTGTACATGTAGCTAAGTCCAGAGGCTTAATGGTGACCTCCAGAGTTAGGGACAGCTGACATAATTTTGTGTAGAGTGGGTTACAAGGCATGGTGGGTGTAATGCAAGGTAGATCAATGGGCGCCAGACACTTCTCGAATGCAAAAATATTTATTGTCTCTTGAACAGAACTGTGGGATTTAGGGTTGGGGCCAGGACACCCTTTAGTAGTTGCAATGTTAATTGTCAGACTCCGAGCCATGCAGGGAAAGGCATCCAGCCGGACATCACATCTGCATGTGTAGGATCGCTGTCTCCTATGGCAACAGTCTTGTAACAGTTTCTAACACAAGTTGTAATGAACTTCTTTACTTCCTCTACAATCACTTCTTGTAGATCTTCACTCCACTGAGCTCCCAGTCTCTCTCACTAGACTTGCTGATCCACTGCCACTGGATCTCCTGAGCTCTTCCAATCTTCTCACTCAGTACTGTATCTTCCTCAAGTGTCATCCCCGCTTCCCTACTGGGTCCCTAGCTTGGCACTCACGGATACTCCTCAAGCGTCACCCTGCTGGCCTGGTCATTCCCTGGCTTGGCACACAATACTACTATGCAAGAGTCACCTCCGCTGGATGGGTCCCTGGCTTGGCCCCTGCCAAAGTTTCCCAATTCTTTACCATCCCCGGTTGGTGAGAATACTGCTCTGGTACTTGCTTCAGCTACTCACTGTGGACCCTGGAAATGGAGGTAGTATGGGAACCGGAGGCTGCCGCTGGCTCCATCCGAGTGGGTGCTCCCTCCTCAGGCCTATCTTCAAGCTCCATTGGTGAGTGGTGGGGAAGGAGGTGAAAAGTAGTCCTCTATTGCTGTGCGGCAGTCCAGTTGATCTTCAGCTAGCCCTTGATGTTTAATTGCATGCAAGGAGTTTTTGAATGACAAAGCAAACATTATTTTAACGTCCAGTGTACATGAAGCCTTGGTAATAAAAATATACAGCATGTATATACTGTATAATTTGCAACATTGCTAAACATTTTTTCTGATTTAATTTCTATTGACAGAATGAGAAAGAGGAGACTATGACAACCAATGTGTGGCTCCAGCTGGTAAGAGGAAAACTCTGGAATGAGGGGAGGGACTGGTGTGAATGTACAATATATATGTGTAAAGTGACGCCGCTATATAAGTACCGGTAGTAAATAAATAACTGCACTTTACATTTTATTATCAATCATTATTATTCTGCTTAAATAATATGTACTAAAGTAAAAACAAAGATATTATTGTAGCTCATTAAATATCATTATTGTCTATATACTGTAATATATTTCCAATGCATATAAAAAAGTATTTTTTGAATAACCAGTTGCGCACAACAATCATGCTTGACTTCTTTCTCAGTCTCTGAGTAGAAGTTTGCCAGTCTAGGGCAGTATGTTCAATATAAAGCTGAGCTCAGGAACTTGGAGACATGACCTCAAGCTAGCAGGGGGAAAGTTTAACACTAACCTTAGAAAATATTATTTTACAAAAAAAGTACTGTATTTATCGGCATATACCGGGCGCCGGCGTATAGTGCGCACCCCAAGCTGAGAAGGGAAGTTTAGGAAAAAAACTTACATTTTGGATGTCTTGCCCGGCGTCCATCGGCGGCCTTGTCCGGCGTCCGTCTGCGGCCTTGCACGGGGTCCGTCCAGCTTTGTCGGTGTCCGCCTGCTGTCTTGCCCGGCGTCCATCGGCGGCCTTGTCCGGCGTCCGTCTGTGGCGTTGCGTGGGGTCCGTCAAGTGTTGTGCGGGGTCCGTTGAGTGTTGCGCGGGGTCCGTCGAGTGTTGTGGGTGGCCATCCGCACCTTGCCCGGGCTTGCGTTCCGTTGTGTGTTTGAATTTGGCGCGCTGTGCAGAGCCGGATTTCCTGCACACTCGGCTTCACTCGACTCCTCTCGCGTGGTTGCGGGCGGAGCCGAGCCTAGCCGAGTGCGCAGTACACTCGGCTCGGACAATGTCGGAGACATCGGGGATCGGCGTATATCGCGCACCCACGATTTCCCCCTGATTTTAAGGGGAAAAAAGTGTGCGGTATATGCCGATAAATACGGTAGTTGATGCTTTAAATAGACTTCCAGCAGAGGAAGACAGTCGATCAACAGTAAGTGAATAAAAACATGCTTAGGACAAACATAGATCTATACTCAGAGAAAAGGGTAAAGAAGAGCATGTCATTACACATGCATTAAGGGGTAACTCCACTTTCATGAAAAAAAAAATAGCAAAAGAAAATAATAAAATCAATTAAAATAGTGTATACGAGTCATATTGTAATTGAATGTTATGAAAAATTACATTTCCTTTTGAATCTGCAGCTGCTGTCATTTTCTGTAAAATGCAAAATTGCCACCCGGAGGCGTTCTGTACACAAAAGGTTTACAGAATGCCCTCTAGAAATTTAATTTCCTGCTTGTGTGATTGACTCACTGATTTCCCCAGGAGTCTACACTGATATAAGTCAGATTTTTAGCATCCCCTGCAACAAAAATGTCATTTTTGGTGAGATACTCCAAAGATAAATCATGTCTAAAGGGATGCAGACCCTGCGACTTTCCTCATTAGAGCTCTGCAGGTGCAGCAGCTGGATGGTAATTATAAAACTACTTCCATACAGATTAATTTCTTCAAAATAACAAAAGGTAGGAATCTGCAACACAGTTTGTTAAAATGCTTGCAATGAACATAGATCACCCAGAAGGAGGTGTAGTTACTGTTTAAACGCCAATATCTATTTGACGGTGAATCTCCAATCTGTGTACGGAATACCCAGGCCCGTCGCTACAGGACAGGCAAAACAATTGCTTGGGGCCCCGAGCTGGCCTGGGGCCCCCAACTTCCCCTTCCCAGGCTGTAGTGTGGCCGAGCCCCTCTTCCTTCCTCCTGGAGTCCTGTCAGTCCGGCCGGGTACCGCGCGTGGTACAGGAGATTCAGTTTTCTGTTTCCGGCCGGACTGACAGGAAGTGCACACTGAGTGCTCACTTCCTTTCAGTCCGGCCAGGAACACAGTAAACTGAATCTCCTGTACCACACGGTATCCGGCCCAGCCCGGGCACTATCTGATAGGGGACTGGGGACCCATAATGATAGAACACTGGACTGACAGGAGGAAGAGGAGCTCGGCCACGTTACAGCGGCAGCCAACAGGGAAGAAGGGGAAGTGAGAATAGAAAAACATAGGGACTGGGGGGGGGGGGGGTAAGAACATAGGTGTAAAAAAATAGTGTAGCACTAACTTAGGCTTTGCATGCGGGGGGTGCTTGGGGGCCCCCATTTTGTTTGGGGCCCCCAAATTCCTTCAAACGGCCCTGGGAATACCAACATCAAAACACTAAATAGCAAGTGTGGAAAAATGTGCACATCACATCAGATGTTATTTCAATCCTTACTTAAAATGTCTAATTACTATAAGGGCACCATTGCTTCTCTCGGTCCTTTCATTATGCTCTGACCCTTGGACCTTCCGTACATCAGACCTGATTGCCGCACAGTTTGCCGTATTTTCCATAAGTGTCAAATGTCTTGATTTGTCCTAGGAATGGGATGACTACCGCCTCACGTGGAATGAGTCAGACTATGGCGGGGTAGCAGTCTTACGGGTTTCACCTGACAATGTCTGGTTGCCGGACATCGTTTTGGAAAACAAGTAAGTAAAAGTAAAAGTCTTCCAAAGCAACTTGATTCTCAAAATGTTCAGCAAAAGGTCCTTCAGGACAGGCTGTCTGCTTTGGCTTCCAGATTTATTTTTAGATTTACTGAAAAGCTAATAGCAAACAACTGGCTCCAGAAAAAAAAAAAGAAGAGGAAGCCACCAAGGCTGCTTGTTAGACTCAACCTTGTAGGGCGGCCTTTCTTACCAGAGTTCAGTGGAACCCCACTGTTCCTCCAGCGCTTGTTAGGGGTTCCTTGAGCAATGAGTAATTTCTTCCTCTAAGGTAAGTTACCACTGACACCAATGGTCTTTTTAGCCATCTGTAAGAGGGCCACCTTAATTTAAGGAGCATTCTTCCCACTGACCAACAATGTAAGGAACATTACTTCCACTGGTCCCCAATGTCAGAGGCATTCTTCCCACTAATGTGAGGGACATTCTTCCCACTGACCATCAATGTCAGGGACATTATTCCCACTGGCCATCATTGTGAAGGAGATTCTTTCCACTAACCATCAATGTGAGGGACAAAAAAGGAAGGTTTGGGACTTCGAATGAGGCCATAGACAGAGTGGAGGTATATGAATCAAAGTGACATATTTATTGATCATAAAATTTGTATAAAATTTGTATAAAACATATCAAAAAGAAAACCACATAGAAAAAGACATTATAGTAAACATCATTCCATATTCGTTCACATCACATCGCAGCTCCCGGGAAACAGGCACAGAATTGAGTTTCAAACCAAAGCTCAAGCTAAGAATGAATAAAGGGGTCACAATATGGGGCCACTTTCCTGGGATTGCGGCCTCCCTAGCCCAACTCATAGCTGTTAAGGGTTAAAGGTTTAGCAGTCCCAGCACCTGCTCTGCTAATGAGCTGTGTGGGCCAGGCAGGAAGGGCCAATAGGGCTCCTAGGAATGTGCTGGAAGCACAGGGAAGGCTATTTAAGGTCCAGCTGCTTCCGGGGTCTTCCTCTGGCCCGGTGGACTCAAGCAGCGTGAACTCAGCTAGCAAGCGCCTGTACCTGTCAACGTCCCAGCGTGTCCCTTACCTAATGGAGGACTTGGTGCTTCAGCTTCTGGAGAAAGTGTGCGGCGCTGGAGGAGAAGCATGGCTACGCCAGTGCCTGTGGGCAGTTCCGGTAAAGGAGGCGCGGCTCATGGACGTGGAAGGAGGTGTGTCATGGGGAGGTGAGCTGCTGGAGATTGACGGCTCGGGGCGTGTAATGCCTGCACCCGCCCCATCACCTAAAGCGAGGAGGAGCACTCCGCCGGAAAGAGACAGTCGGGCCCCACTGGCGGCCGAAGCGGCTGTTATGCCTCAACCCCTAGAAGAAGAAGACAGCGGCGTGGCTACTAGGAGTTCGGGAGGAAAGAAGAAGAGGTGTGCGTGCTCGCAGTCCCCCGCCAGGAAGGGGGGTCGGCGCGGTCAGGCGCAGAAGAAGGACACTCAGGCCAGCAGAGGTAGGCAGCCTGTGTTACAGGCTGCCAGGCAGCAGCAATGCCCACCACAGAGCAGCGTTCTACACCCAGGGGTGCCACAGCAGGCATCTGGGTCACAGTTGGTGCAGAATCAAGGCCCTGCAGCGCTGCTGGAGCAAGCGGCTCAGCAGCAAGTGATCCAGCCCCCAGCAGTGGGTGAGTTAAGCCAGCTAAATGTTTTATCTGGGCTTGTTGGGTCTTTGTCTGCTTTAATACAATCTTTAAATTCTAAAGTGCCTGCTAGATCTGAACCTTCAACCTCTCATGTTATACCAGTTAACCCTGCTGTTTCTGTTAACCTTTCTGTTCCTCCTGTCACCTCTTCAGCACAGCAAAACGAATGTCACAGCTCTGCTGAGTGTTATAATGCAGCCTCTAAAGGTAACGTACCCGAGAGATATATGAAAGAGGCTATACCTTGCGAGGTTTCTCCGCTGGGGTACCAGTCCGGCTATGAAGGAGAAAATATGGAGAGGCGACTATGTAGATATCCTTTCTCTATTACCTGCTCATAAGGATGTGGTGGTTAATAAAAGGGAGGAGAGAGGGGAGGATGAGAGGCGTAGGTTGATCCCTAGGTCGTTCAATAATTGGCTCCAGGCTTTTGTATCTTTGCAGGAGTGCTAGGGGAAAGGCATCCTGAGCAATGTGGGGGGCTTTTCCAGCACCTAAATCACGTTTTAGAGGTGTACAAGAATTTCGGTGGCCTGGGTTGGTTCTTTTACGACGAATCCTACCGCCAAAAATTGTCAATTCACCCGGCCCTTAGGTGGGGTATGAAGGATGTGGGCCTGTGGCTGAATTTGATGGCACCGCAGAAACCTCCAGCACCTAGGCAACCCACGGGGGCTCCTCCCGCAGCGGCTTTCAAAAAGGGCTGCTGCTTTGCTTTCAATGAGAGCCAATGCCGCTGGAACAATTCCTGCAAATATAGGCACGAATGCTCGATATGCGCTGGGGGGCACCCAGCGGCAAAATGTTTCAGGAAAAATGCTGTGGCAGGTCCTTCACAGGCGCAGCATATTTTTCCCAAGAGCCTGCACGCCTGTGAGGCTGGAAAGTCTGCGCCCGTGGCTGGACAGCTACCCAGACAGGGAGAAGGCATGTTTGCTCAATGAGGGCTTTGCCCAAGGTTTCCCGCTACCTGCTTTTTCAGGGGTAGGTTGTAAGTTAGTGGGGAATTTAAGGTCCGTTGAGCAGTTTCCTCAAGTGGTAAGGGATAAATTATGCAAGGGGCTAAAGGAAGGTAGGATCGCTGGGCCTTTTGAACAACCCCCCTTTTGCAATTTTATGATTTCCCCTTTGGGTGTAGTGCCTTAACGGGAACCCAATGAATACAGGATCATACACCATCTATCCTTTCCCAAAGGAGATTCGTTGAATGATGATATCGAGGATGAGGTATGTACAGTGTCGTACGCTACATTGGAAGATGCAATTAATAAAATAAAGTTGTTTGGTCCCGGGGCATTACTAGCGAAGGCGGATATAAAGTCAGCTTTCAGACTTTTGCCAGTTTCCCCAAAGGCTTTTGATTCACTCGGTTTTCATTTTGAAGGTCAGTATTTTTTTGATATGTGTCTTCCGATGGGGTGCTCTTTGTCCTGCGCGTACTTCGAGGCATTTTCCACGTTCCTTCATTGGGTGCTTAGCGTGCGGTCGGGGGCGGATAGTATAGTCCACAATCTGGATGACTTTTTGTTCATAGGCCCTTTAGATTCTGGTTTATGTTTGGATTTATTGACCACATTTCAGGCTATGTCGCGAGATTTTGGTGTTCCGCTTGCTGAAGAAAAAACGTGCTTGCCCAGTGCGTCTATCGAGTTTTTGGGTATTGAGATAGATACCTGTAGTATGGAATGCTGTTTGCCGGATGCTAAAGTAAAGAAATTGAAATGTCTGATTGCGTCTGTTTTGCAAAAAAAAAAAGTGCGTTTGAAGGAGATGCAATCTTTATTGGGCGTTTTGGCATTTGCGTGCAGAATCATGCCGGTTGGTAGAATATTCTCTCGGCGGTTGCATCTTTCCATTGCGGGCAAAAAATCTCCACTGGACCACATCAGAGTGACCTCCCCTATGAAGGAAGATTTGTTGGTCTGGGCGAGATTTTTGGATTGTTATAACGGTAGGTCTTTCTTTCAGGCAGACTTTGTGGTTGCTAGAGATTTCTGTTTATTTACTGACGCGGCGGGTTCCAAAGGTTTCGGTGCAATTTGGCGAATGCATTGGTGCTGTGCAGTCTGGCCGGACTCCTGGGTGAGTTCGGGCGCAACTAAGAACGTGGTATTGCTGGAATTATTTCCAATTTTAGTGGCTTTGGAGTTATGGGGTGTGGAATTTGCAAATAGACGTATATTAGTAGAAACGGACAACAAAGGTGTATTATATGCAGTCAATTGCTTGTTATCCAGTTCTTTGCAGGTAATAAAAATTTTGCGTCAAGTGGTCTTCAGATGCCTTAAGTTCAACATCTGGCTAAAAGCTAAGTATATTCCGGGGGTGTTAAACAGTTTGGCTGATTCTTTGTCTCGCCTGCAGGAGGAGCGGTTTCGGAGTCTGTTTCCGGAGGCGGACGCGCTTGGTTTCCATTGCCCTGCTGCCCACCTGTGGGAGATGATTTAGAGGAAGTGACGGCTGCGATTAGGGCACCTAAGACGTGGACTTGTTATACTGCAGCCTGGAGCAGCTGGATAGCTTTTGCAAGCAAGGAGGGTCATCTGTTTAATAAGCCTTCGGACGGTGCTATTTTGGCATTCCTGTCCAGTTTAATGCGGCAACGATTCTCAAGCAGTCATGTTACTAAAGTGTTGGCCGACATTTCGTTTTATTTTCGTTTATTGGGTTTGAAACCTTGTTCTTATTATTTTTCAGTGAAGCAGGCCCTAAAAGGGTACAGAAGAACCAATTTGGTCACGGACGAGAGGAGGCCAATCTCGCTTGAAATCCTCAACGGGCTTTGTAAGGTTACGTCGGCGGTGTGTTTTTCGGAATACGAGGCATTGCTATTTAGGACAGCGTTCGTGCTGGCCTTTTTTTCGGTGCCTTCTGTGTTTCGGAATTGATACCGGCTGACAAAAAAGGTGGTTCCGGGATTCGCTTGGAACAGGTGTTGGTGGAGCAGGCTGGTGTGCACATCTGGTTGCATTACTCCAAGACGGATCAAGTTGGGAAAGGTAGATGGGTTGATTTAAAGGTCCACAATGATTTATTTATTTGCCCAGTATCTTTAGTGAAGCAATTCTTGGGGCTCAGACCGCCCGGGGGGGGGATTTTTTCTTATACATAACAATTTGCTTCCTCTTACTAAGTATCAATTCGATGTGATTTTTAAAAGGTGTTTAGCTAGCTTGGGTTTAGAGGCGTTTAAGTTTTCATCCCACTCCTTCCGGATTGGGGCAGCCTCGGAGGCGGCCCGGTCAGGTGTCCCGGAAGCAGAGATCAAAGCATTGGGTAGGTGGAGGTCTAAGTGTTACCAGTTGTATGTTCGCCCTAATTTGTTTATTTAATTTTTTTTAGGTACCCAGCACACAGTTTGGATTCTGGGGCATTCTTTTGTTTATTGGGCACAAAAAAGAGCGGCTCAGCGCAACTAGTCAACTAATCTGTCTCTACACCCGGACAATTTTCATGTGTTATGGAAAGGTATAAGAGGTCTGCAATGGGCCCAACTGGATTTTCAATTGTCAAGGTTATGTCAGCTATGGCCATCGCCGACCATTTTGTTGATTCACCTAGAAGGTAATGACTTGGGGAAAGTGAAAACATTGGGGTTGATTTTTTCAATTAAGGGTGATTTACAGCGATTCAGCGCAGCCTTCCCGGGTACAATAGTGTTTTTTTCCAAGATAGTTCCTCGACTTTCATGGCTCTCCTCGGAGCAGAGGAGGGTTATGGAAAAAATGAAGAAGAGGGTCAATAGGGCTCTTGAAAAAATTCATGCCGCAGTTAGGGGATTTGTCCTATCGACACGTGGACTTGGAGGGAGGCTACCAGGGCTTGTATAGGCAGGATGGGGTCCACTTGTCCGAGGTTGGGATGGATATTTTTAATTTGGGCATGCAAAACATGATTGAGAAGGCTGTGACGCTTGGGGTGGGCCGGGCTTGATGCTCAAGTCCGGCCGATGGGGACTTTATTTATTTTGAAAATGTGTTACTGCTCGAGTTGTCAGAACTGAGCAGGTAGAAATACAGTATATGATGGTATTATGGTTTATGATTTTGAGTGATTTAATAAAAGTTATGGAAAATTATTTTGAAAATCAATAAAGGTGTCGCGGCCAAGTTTTGCCATTTAAACGGTGTTGAGTGTCTTATGTTTAGTTGGTATCTGGGAAGGTGTATTTTGGGCCGGTGGGGCCTGCAATTCCATGGTGACACTTCGCTATGGTGCTAGATGCTGTCATGGACACAAGATGAACGTGTCCAGACAGCAAATAACCCAGAAGGTGCATAGCCCCTCTGGGGGTTAGAACCTCACACACGGGTGGCAGGGGAAAACTGCCAACCCTGTCTATTGGCCTCCATCCCTTAATGCGAGAAAGCAATTAAGCAATAAAACCAAGGCCAGAATAATGGTTACTATTTTTATGGATCTTATAAGCTTATTACTATATATTGATTATACATCCCTTTATTCCAGATCCTCATTGGCAGTCCCTCTCGGCATTATATCTGATGCTAATTTTGCTCTCCAGCAACCCGACCTCTGTGCACAGCATATGTGGGGGGGGGGGGGTCTTTGTGTATTCCCCCATTTAGCACGCTGCTCCGTCACCTCAGTTCCCGGGACGGACCGTTATTCTGGCCTTGGTTTTATACTCACCAACCCCCATCTCAAGTGACCCCATGTAAGTATATGGGTCGGGCTGCAATGTCTTCCCCTACTATCCTGAGTTACAATTATACCAACCTTACTATTATATTTTGTCGATATCTCTGAAACATCCGCCCCTGATGAGTGTTTTTACTCGAAACGCGTTGGGAATTACTTGGGATGCAGATACATGTTTATACTATTCTATCAACTCAGAAATTCATCTACACACCATCTACAATGTCAATACTTGTATATAAATGTATACTATTTATTTCTGTCACACAGGCTGCTTTTATGCTTCTTGTACATATATGTATCATTCAATGTATTTTTACCCATCAATTGGTCCACTATGTTAGCACAAGTTGTTATATATTTATATACTCTTGGTGCCCATAGTTCACACACACACACACACACACATACTTATGGCGGTGTGAACGAATATGGAATGATGTTTACTATAATGTCTTTTTCTATGTGGTTTCCTTTTTGATATGTTTTATACAAAGTTTATGATCAATAAATATGTTACTTTGATTCATATACCTCCACTCTGTCTATGGCCTCATTCAAAGTCCCAAACCTTCCTTTTTTATCCTCAAATAGGGATGGAGGCACATCCTATATGTGCCTCATTTAAAGTCCCAACCAATTGCTTTCTCATCAATGTGAGGGACATTCTTCACACTGACCATCAATGTCAGGGACATTATTCCCACTGACCATCAATGTCAGGGACATTCTTCACACTGACCATCAATGTCAGGGGGCCAGATTCTCATAGAATCGGCGGCGGCGTAGTGTAAGCCATTTACACCACGCCCCCGCAACTTACTGGAGCAAGTGCCGTATTCTCCAAGCACTTGCTCCGTAATTTGCGGCGGCGCAGTGTAAATGGCCCGGCGTATGGCCGCGTAATTCAAAGGGGCGGCTTGTATTCAAATTAAGCGCGCCCCCGCGCCGATCGAACTGCGCATGCGCCGGGCGGAAAAATAGCCCAGTGCGCATGCTCTAGCTCACGACGGAAAACGTCAATGACGCCGACGTGAGCGTCATTGACGTAAAGTCGTATTCGCGGACGACTTAGTAAAACGACGTAACCGACGGAAAAAGACGACGCTGACGCGTCGAATTACATCTAAGATCCGTGTAAGTGACTTACATCTGTCGAATCCGTCGGACCATTCTCATCGGATGAACCGGTCGTGTGTACAGGGCTTTAGGGTTAGTGTTAGGGTTACAAGGAGGGTTAGTGTTAGGGTTAGAAGGAGGGTTAGTGTTAGGGTTACAAGAGGGGTTAGTGTTAGGGTTACAAGAGGTTTAGTGTCAGGGTTACAAGAGGATTAGTGTTAGGATTACAAGAAGGGTTAGTGTTAGGGTTACAAGAGGGGTTAGTGTTAGGGTTACAAGGAGGGTAATGTTAGGGTTATATTGAGCACTATAAAATGTACATCACTACTACGTAGGAAGGAGAGTTTGCATGCTATGACCCTAAATATATTAAGCTGTTTATAACCTCATATAAATCTAAACGTTTTGAAAATAAAATTGATTCTCTGAAAAGGGACCACCCTGCTCTGTAACTGCCCTATATATTGTCTTTCAGCGTTGATGGCCAATTTGAAGTGGCGTATTACGCCAACACCCTGATACATAGCAACGGCTACATTTCTTGGCTCCCGCCGGCCATCTTCAGGAGTGCGTGCCCTGTGGTGGTCACCTACTTCCCTTTTGATTGGCAGAACTGCACACTGGTGTTCAGGTGAGAAATCAATGTTTGTACTTGTAGACCATTTAGCCACCAGAGGAGATTACACTCCAATGCCCCCACCATGGTTATGATCAGTCATAACATTGTGGCCACCCACCTAATATTAAGTAGGTTTCCTTTTTGCTGCCAAAACAGCCCTGACCTGTTGAGGCATGGACTGCAGAAGACCTCTGAGGGTATACAGTGGTATCTGTCACCAAGCTGTCAGTAGCATTACACTACCTCTGCCAGTTTGTCTTCTTCCATAGTGCATCCTGGTGCCATCTCTTCCCTAGGTAAGCAACACACACGCACCATGCCATTGCCATCCACATGATGTAAAAGAAAACGTGATCAGACCAGTTACCTTTTCCATTGCTCTGTGGTCCAGACCTGATGCTGATATGCCCATTGTAGACGTTTGTGGCTGTAGCCACGAGTCAGCATGGGCACCCTGACTGGTCTGCGGCTACGCTGCCCCATACACAACAAACAGCTATGCTCTTTGTGTTCTGACACCTTTCTACCTTTCTATCAGATTCAGCATTCGCTTTTTCAGCAATATGGGCTACAGTAGCTCTTCTATTGGATCAAACTACTCAGCCCAGCCTTTGCACCCCACATGTATCAATGAGCCTTGGCTCCGCATGACCCTGTCGCCAGTTGGTCAGTGTTTCTTCCTTGGATCACTTTTGGTCGGTCTTGACCACTGCAGACCAGAAACATCCTACAAGAGCTGCAGTTTTGAAGTGCTCTGTTGTCTAGCCCAGTGTTTGGTCCCAGCAATTAAAGCCTTGAAAATTGGGTAAGCAGGCTACAGGATGCCAATGCCAAGTTTGTCAGATAGAAGTATTGGAAACTCTTTTACAGGGAAAGGATTGCCCTGATTAAAACTTACCTCGTCCCGGTATTTCTGTATGTCAGCTTTGTCTGTGTTTTGCCAGTGTCTCTCCACACGAGGATCTACAGCTGTTTCTTGCAGTTGTTTTGGGGGAACAGACTGAACTTCATTAAAGTGGAGGTTTACCCTAAAAACTATTTTTTAACATTAGACTAAGCATAGTAAGGGCATTTACTTTCGGCAGGTCTTTTTTTTTCTTCTCTGTACATACCTTTATATTCTGATTTGGTCCAGGGCTTCCGCGTTCTGATGACTCCGGGACTGGGCATTCCTATCCCTGCCTCAGGGTTCCGATGACTGCGGGACTGGGCATTCCTATCCTTCAGTTCGATGATTGACGGCTTGTGAAACAGGTGACCTGTCACACAACGCGCGTCACCAGATTTCCGGAAATATCCGAGCTGCGAGTCGGCACTATACGGCGCCTGCGCCCGCCGTGTAGAGCTGACTGCGCAGGCGCCGTATAGTGCCGACTCCCAGCTCGGCTATTTCTCGACATCTGGTAACGCGCGTTGTACGACAGGTCACCTGTTTCACAAGCCGTCAATCATCGAACCGAAGGATAGGAACGCCCAGTCCCGCAGTCATCGGAACCCGGAAGCCATGGACAAAAACAGAATATAAAGGTATGTACAGAGAAAAAAAAAAATTACCCGCCGAAAGTAAATGCCCTTACTATGCTGGCTCTGCTAGATTTAATGTTAAACAATTTTTTGGGGGTGAACCCCCGCTTTAGGAGGTCTGTACCCTATCTTCCCAGGAGGGTGGATGGTCTAGGTATGGTCAGCCTAGTGGTTTCATTTTCTTTGATGTTTTTGAAACATAATTTTCGTAACATGCTGGCAGAGAAACCGCCTGGGTGGGCTTGTATTTTTCAGTCCTGGTTTTGGCATTTTTTGCAAAGTTGGGAGAATGGTAGGCCAGTGAAAAGCCTGAGAGTCTGACTTGGTAAGCTCCCGTCTTATGTGGCCTTGTGCCTGAAAATGCTTCGGCAGTGGTAAGTGATGGCGGAGGAAATTAATTCTCTTCCTAGGAAGGCCCTAGATCAGTGATGGCGAACCTTGGCACCCCAGATGTTTTGGAACTACATTTCCCATGATGCTCTGCACTCTGCAGTGTAGTTGAGCATCATGGGAAATGTAGTTCCAAAACATCTGGGGTGCCAAGGTTCACCATCACTGCCCTAGATGGAGGATTGTTGAATCTGTCTTTAGCAATAGCAAGCCATTGACCTTGAGGGATTGCCCTGGCCCTGTTATGAGGGAGTGTCTGCGTTTGATTAATCTGGATAGAATCCCTTTAAGTTTCCTGTGCTCATCCATTGGCACACTCTATGTGAAGGGCAACCTGAAGCATCACTCTGTGGAAAAACATGGTTTTCAAAGAATACAGTGTGGTGAGGTGGTAGAGACGATGGGCCATTTCTTGCTTCAGTGCCCCTTCAATATAGAAGTCTATAAGCGGGTGGGTGGGGCTCTGGGTATCCCTTTCCTTTCCTGCTTGAGTTACGCGGAGTGGTCATACGGGGCCTTTCAAACTCACTGGGATTTTGATTTTGAGACACTTTTTCTAGTTAGCTTAGTAGTCCGTTACTACATGTGACATGCACAGTGTCATGTTTCCACTGGGAAAATGTCCTTCCTGTCGAGGTGGTGCACAATATTCTGGGTAAGGTTTGGAAGATCCTTCTTGAGAAGGACAGGTGGCGGTGGGAGGCCTAGAAGATCCGTCTTGAGAAGGACAGGTAGCAGGGGGAGGTCTGGACAAAGACGTGGAGGAACGTCAGGCCCCTGTAGCTGCTGTCTGTCAGTCTCTGGGTGTGCGGCTTTTACTTTCTATCCTTTCACGTCCCTTTCTTTTTTCTATAAGTTCAGATTATTGGAAAAAGGCTGCATTCACAGTCACACACTATTACTATACATACCGTATGTTGCTCTGACATATGCTGCAGTGCTGTACAGAGAACAGTGAGCGAGTCACATCAGTCTCTGAGCCAGAGGAGCTTACACTTTAACACACAAAGGCCCGGATTCTCGTAGCACTTACGCCGACGTATCGACTGATACGCCGCGTAAGTGTAAATGTGCGCCGTCGTATCTATGCGCCGTGCCCATAGAACTAGATACGCCTGAAAATAGGCTTCCTCCGACCGACGTAACTTTCCTATGCCGGCGTATCTTGGGCGCATATTTACGCTGGCCGTAAGGGAGCGCTCCCATTGATTTACACGTCGAATATGCAAATGACTGAAATACGCCCATTCACGAACGTACTTGCGCCCGTCGCAGTAATCTACGGCGTTTACGTAAGGCGTACGTCCTGCGTAAAGTTATTCCACATATTGGAGGCGCATCCCATGCAAAGGTATGGACGTATTTTACGTCATTTACGTAGTACTACGTGAATAGGGCTGGGCGTAGGTTACGTTCAGTGATTCGACGTATCTTAGGTGTTCGTTTCAACATGATTCTGAGCATGCGCACTGGGAAGCGTCCACGGGACGGCGCATGCGCCGTTCGTTCGGCCCATCATTTGCATGGGGTCACGGTTCATTTAAATGGATCACGCCCACCTTCCATCTACTTTGAATTAGGCGGGCTTACGCCGACGATTTTACGTTACGCCGGCGCAACGTTGGGAGAATCTGCATTGTGAATTGGGTGCTTGCCTCTCTGCTTTACGTCGGCAAATCGCATATGAGATGCGCTACGCCCGCCTAAAAATGCGCCGATCTACCTGAATCCGGCCCAAAGTATTTTAGGTGAAAACAGATACAGAATGTATTCATTTGTGGAAACAACATTGTGTATTTCTTCACAAACCTAATGGACGCCCCCTCTCTGTAGATCAAAAACATACAATGCGAAAGAAGTCACTCTTCTTTTGGCTTTTGGCGAGAGCGGGGAGCTGTTGGAGCGGGTGGACATTGACCCTGAGGCTTTCACAGGTAATACCATACTATTTTCTTTACCCATCTTTCACCATTATTCCTCAAGTTGCCACCAATGGTAGTCTATCCACTAACTTTTTTTTTCTTCTTGTGTCTTGCACTACCGCCTCCTTCCACATTAAGAAAACGGTGAATGGGCAATAAAGCACTGCCCTGCGTGGAAGTATGTGAACCATCGCTTTACGGAGGACGACCTTCAGTATCAAGAGATTAATTTTGGGCTTGTTATTCAAAGGAAGCCTCTTTTCTACATTGTCAACATCATCGTACCCTGTGTCCTCATCTCCTCCCTGGTAGTGTTGGTCTATTTCCTGCCAGCCAAAGGTGAGATAATCATCAGGTGGAGGTGAGATGGAGTAAGCAATGGGTGGCAAAAATACAACATTTCCGTGGCAAAGTCTGTAATTGGGTTTTAGGATTACAAGAGTTCAGGGCTGGATGACTTATCCTGGCAGCTCTCTGGTGCCCCCCACCAGTTTCCAAAATGTTGGCGAATATTATAGAATATAGTGGGAGGAGGCTATGAGGGGCTGCCTTGAATATTTATGGGCTCTGAGCCAATCTCCAGCAGTGGGCCTAGCAGGTGACTGGGAAACCCATAAACAGACATGGGCCATGCCAGCAGATGGAAGATGGAGAAGCAGTACTAAGGAGATGCTGTTGATGGCTCTTGAGGGACCCTCACTGGGGGGGGGGGTTTACCTCAGGCTGGAGCTTGGGAGGCTGGCCTGGAAGGATCCCATCAAAGAAGGCAGTTGGAGGGATTGAAGCCAGAGAGGCAGCAGAGAGAAAGGAAAGACACTGGGGTAGATTCAGAAAGCAATTGCGTCTGCGTATCCATAGATACGCAACGTAATTGCTTAGTTGCGCCGGCGTATCGACTTCTCCTGATTCAGAAAGCTCGATACGCCGACTGCAGCCTAAGATATGACTGGCATAAGGCTCTTATGCCGTCGTATTGTAGGCTGCATTCTTACGCTGGCCGCTAGGTGGCATTCCCGTAGTGGTCAGCGTAGAGTATGCAAATTGCATACTCACGCCGATTCACAACCGTACGCACGCCCGGCGTTCTAATTTTACGTCGTTTGCGTTCGTCGGTTTCTGCGTAAGGCTGCTCCTGCTATTAGCAGGAGCAGCCAATGCTAAGTATACCCGTCGTTCCCGCGTCGCGATTTTTGAAAATTACGTAGTTTGCGTAAGTGAATCGTGAATGGCGCTGGACGCCATTTACGTTCACGTTGAAGCAAATGACATCATTGCGACGTCATTTACCGAAATGCACGTACGTTTGGCGCAGGAACGCGCCTAATTTAAATGATCCACGCCCCCTACGGGATCATTTAAATTACGCACGCTTACGCCGGCCACTTTTACGGAACGCCCCCGCAAATTACAGAGCTACTGCTTCGTGAATGAAGCGTAGCGCACGTAATTTACGGAGGCGTAGCGTAAAAACGGTACGCTGCGCCTCCGTAGTAGTGCGCGCCCCTACCTGAATCTACCCCAGTGAGTAGATCAACATGGTGCAGGGACAGACAAGGGAAGAGACTGTGCTCTCTTGCAGACAGTGGTGTGCCAAATCTTCATTTGACCTTGCCCTGAGGAATCTCCATGTGTGTGTGTGTGTCAGTTGGGCAGGACTGGTGCAGAGAGTCAGTCAGGAGGACTGGGAAGAGAAACAGCTAGGTGGAAACAGCCAGGTGGGCTAGCATTCTGCAAGCAAGTGGAACTGGGATCAGTGGCCACAGGAAGCAAAGGAGGATGTGTTATCCTGTTCACTCCAATGTTGTACTTTGTCAAAGGACTGAGAGTTCCTGTTGTAATGGGCCTTTGTGGAACTATGTATTTACGGTTCCCTCAGGAGTAAACCAGCAGGTCTGTACATAAAGGAACCAATAGCTGGATTCAGCTAGGGGCGCGCATCTTTGCGGCGGGGTATTTACACTACGCCGCCGTAAGTTAGCTAGGCAAGTACTGTATTCACAAAGTACTTGCCTGCTAAGTTACGGCGGCGTAGCGTAAATGTGGCCGGCGTAAGCGCGCCTAATTCAAATTAGGCTTCGGGGGCGTGTTTTATGTTAATATGGGTTGACCTGACGTGATTGACGTTTTTTTTTTTACGTATACACGGACGACTAAGGCCCCATACACACGATAGAATCCATCTGCTGAAAAATCCCAGCGAATGGGTTTCAGCGGATAGATCCTATGGTGTGTACACTCCAGCGGATCTGTTTCCGCGGATATTTCTCCCCTGGGATGGATTTCCAGCAGATCGAATATTTGCTGACATGCTCAACAAATCTATCCGCTGGAATCCATCCCAACGGATGGATCCGCTGGTCTGTATAGACTCACCGGATCCATCCGTCCGAAGGGATCCCCCGCATGCGTCGTAATGATTCGACGCATGTGTGGAATTCCTTATATGACAGCGTCGCGCATGTCGACGGCGTCATAATCGCGGCGACGGAGCGACACGTCATCGCCAGAGGATTTCGGCGCGGATTTCAATGCGATGGTGAGTACACTCCATAGCATTGGAAATCCGCACAAATCCTCGAGAGGATTTATCCGCGGAAACGGTCCGCTGGACCGTATTTGCGGATAAATCCTCTTGTGTGTATGGGGCCTTACGCAAACGACGTAAAATTTTCAAATTTCGACGCGGGAACGACGGCCATACTTAACATTGGCTACAACACCTAGGGGGCATGGTTATCTTTAGGCGACCTATCTCTTACGGAAACGCGTCTCTTTACTGCGACGGGCGGACGTACGTTCGTGAATAGGCGTATCTAGTGATTTACATATTCTACGCCGAACGCAATGGGAGCGCCACCTAGCGGCCAGCCTAAATATTGCACACTAAGATAGGACGGCGCAAGCCGTCCTATCTTAGATAGGTTTAAGTGTATCTCAATTTGAGAATACACTTAAACATAGGTCGGCGCAGATTCAGAGTTAGGTCGGCGTATCTACTGATACGCCGGCCTAACTCTTACTGAATCTAGCTACAAGTGTGTGCAGGACGAAGTAAGAAGAGGAGTTTGTACATAGGGAGACAGTTATCACTGAAGTTCTGTTTTTTGCCACATTGGGCATCCCATAATCCCTTACCCTATCCAAGTTATCATCCCCTAATTAAATAAGAAAACAAGCCAAAACGCGACGGATTTTCCCGTCCGGAAAACTGCCAGGAGAGCATTTTTCCGGAAAAAAAAAGACGGGAATCCCAACGGGAAAATAGAGAACCCTGCTCTCTATTTTCTCCTTGGGTTTCCCGGCAGAGTGTTTCCTGCCGAGAAAACCGTCTGTATGCTTACCTGTCCTAGGTAAACCCGCGCATGCTCGATAAGACTTTGACGCATGCGCGGTAGCATACAAGGTTAGTGTGGGGTGTAGAAAGATGACGGTGACGTCATCGAATGTGATGAGCGCCGGCTCGTCGTAGTCGATGATGTCCCCACGTTCCTTCCTTTCCAAAGAACGGCAGTTCTTTTGAGTGGCTGTCTGTACACAAGGCTTGGCAAGACAAGCTTGCCAGGAATCCCGTCAGGAAAACCAACGTTATTTTCCTGACGGGATTCTCGGCTGTGTGTACAGGGCTAAAGACTGATTTTCTGTGTCCGGATGAAAGAAGGAAATGCTGTGTGACTAACTGTGCATCAGTGGGAATCCCGTAGACCCCTTTCACACTTGGTCGCTTTGCAGGCGCTATAACGCTACAAATATCACCTGCAAAGCGACCTGAAACAGCCACTGGAGCTTTCACACTGGAGCAGTGCGCTAGCAGGACGGTAAAAAAAGTCCTGCTATCAGCATCTTTGGAGCGGTGAAGGAGCAGTGGCCTGGATTCAAGAAGCAATTGCGCCTGTGTAACCATAGTTACACAGGCGCAATTGCTTACTTGCCCCGGCGTAACGAATGCTCCTGATTCAGGAACCTCGTTACGCCGACTACAGCCTAAGATATGCGCGGCATAAGGCTCTTATGCCCGCATATCTTAGG
This sequence comes from Rana temporaria, assembly GCF_905171775.1. Classification (NCBI taxonomy): domain Eukaryota; kingdom Metazoa; phylum Chordata; class Amphibia; order Anura; family Ranidae; genus Rana; species Rana temporaria. The sequence continues at coordinate 466,499,684 of NC_053491.1, read as the reverse complement.
CTGCATTCTTGCGATGGCCGCTACGTGGCGTTCCTGTTGTGCTCAGCGTATAGTATGCAAATTGCATACTAACGCCGATTCACAATGTTACGCGAGCCTTGCGTACGCAGTTTACGTAGTTTCCGTACGGCGGTTTTCGCGTAAGGCTGCCCCTGCTATTAGTAGGGGCAGCCAATGTTGCGTATACCCGTCGTTCCTGCGTCGCGAAATTTCAAATTTACGTAGTTTGCGTAAGTGATTCGTGAATGGCGCTGGACGCCATTCACGTTCACTTTGAAGCAAATGACGTCCTTGCGACGTCATTTGCCGCAATGCACGTCGGGAAAGTTTCCCGACGGAGCATGTGCTCTACGATCGGCGCGGGAACGCGCCTAATTTAAATGATTCCCGCCCCCTACGGGATCATTTAAATTGCGCGCGCTTACGCCGGGCATTTTGCCGGCGCCCACGCAATTTACGGAGCTACTGCTCCGTGAATAAAGGGCAGCGCAGTAAATTTGCGGGTGCGCAGGGCAAAAACGTTGCCCTGCGCCTCCGCAAATTAAGCGCAAATGTACCTGAATCTACCCCAGTGTGTATACCGCTCCTGCCCATTGAAATCAATGGGCACTGTGGCTATACCGCCGGTAAAGCACCTCTGCATAGGTGCTTTGCAGTGGTATTAACCCTTTCTCGGCCGCTGGCGGGGGGTAAAAGCGCATCGCTATCGGCCGATTAGCGATGTGAAATTGAGGTTAATGCGCCACTAAAAAACACTTTACCACCGACGCCGCCCCCGCCCCAGGGTGAAAGGGGCCTAATTTCAGCAACTCCTACGGGGGTAGTGCTACACAGGTTTCTTTCAGTATAGCTAACGGTTAATACGGCTAAATATGTAAAAACGTGACAACATCACCATCTGTTGGCTGGATGAAGGACTACACATTATCATTGTGCTATATTTTATATTTACCTGAGCGGGGAAAAAAATCAACTAAAATATTTTTTTACCCTGACCCTAAAAAATAGACAAAGGAAATATGTACAAAACCACTATAAATTCTATTTAACCTACAGTTCTGCATAGTTCCCAAACACTAGACCATTCACATTAAATGGCTTTAGTTTAATGTTCTAAAAATGGTAGGATGTTTTTACATATAAGGGCAACTGATTTTTTCCAAAAATACATACAGTAATAGAATGATGATCTATGGATAGATCACCCCTGCTGATCGAAAAGGTATTAAAAAAGGGAAGAAATTGTATTTTGTGTAAAAAATAAAAAAAAAATGGCAGTTGTCTAAAACAAACCTTTACAAGCCCTTTAAAAAGTTAAAATCCAGATCCTAAGTGTGCTCCCCAGAATTCCTTCCTAACTAAAATAACTATTTTGGGGTGACTAGCCCAGTACAAGTGCTAAGCTGATCCTCTGAAAACAGACAATAATTTCTTTCTAGTCACTGTCCTATCTTTGTCTACTTTTAGCCGGTGGCCAGAAATGTACCACCTCTATCTCGGTTCTCCTTGCTCAGGTTGTGTTCCTGTTCCTGATTGCTCAGAAGGTTCCCGAAACATCTCTAAGTGTCCCACTTATTGGAAAGTAAGTAACTTTTCCTGGTTGTTCTAAAATTATTGTGCCTAGGACCATCTTCACTATCAGCTTGTTTTTTTGTTGACACTATAAAGATTGAGGGTACAAGTGTCCATGAATAAACAAATTACACAGGCAAAAATGAAATGGAGACTGATGAAGGGTCATAACGATGGCTTTGTTGGGGGAGGGGATAATCCATGGCATCAAACATATGGTAGTATGCTGCCATGTTGGTGTCAGGGAAAAAAAAGGTTTCAGCTTTAGATACACCTTTAGGGGCAGATGCACAAAGAGAGTACGCCGGCGTATCTACTGATACGCCGGCGTACTTTCAAATTTCCTGCGCTGTATCTTTGGTTTCAATCCTCAAACCAAGATACGACGGCATCTGGGTTAGATCCGACAGGCGTACGGCTTCGTACGCCTTCGGATCTTAGATGCAATACTTCCGCGTCCGCTGGGTGGAGTTCTCGTTGTTTTCCGCGTCAAGTATGCAAATTAGCTATTTCCGACGATCCACGAACATACGCGCGGCCGTCGCATTCTCTTATGTCGTCTCTAGTCGACTTTTTCCGGCGTATAGTTAAAGCTGCTGTTTTGCGGGGTATAGTTAGACTTGCCATGTTAAGTATGGCCGTCGTTCCCGCGTTTTAATTTGAATTTTTTTTTTGTTTGCGTAAGTCGTCCGTGAATCAGGATGGACGTAATTTACGTCCAAGTCTAAACAATGACGTCCTTGCGACGTCATTTCGCGCAGTGCACGGTGGGATATTTAGGGACGGCACATGCGCAGTTCGTTCGGCACTTAAATGAAAATAAAAAAAAAAATTAAATGAAACACGCCCCCTACCCGCCCAACTTGAATTCCGCGCCGTTATGCCGCTTGAGATACACTACGCCGCTGTAACTTACGGCGCAAAATCTTTATGGATTCGAACCAAAGCCAGGTAAGGTACGGCGACGTAGCGTATCTCAGATACGATGCGCCGGGGCAGATCTTTGTGGATCTGCCCCTTAATTTCTACTACTGGACTGATTTATATACTTAGCCTTGCTGTAAATGGGTTGTTGATGGCATGAAAACCTTCCCAGAACTGGATCATGACCCTTTTGTTTCTTTTGTAGATATCTGATATTTGTGATGATCGTCTCAACGCTTATTGTGCTCAGTTGTGTCATCGTTCTGAACGTGTCTCTGAGGACTCCCAGCACGCACAACTTGACGGCCACCATCAAACGGGTGAGCCAATAATTCTCCCAGTCAGAATACTCAAATATTTACCTGACCCATCTTAGAGACAGCTATCCGACTCCCTTGATGCGAGTTGGATGCAACGCAAAGCCAACAACAGACTCTACAGCCTGTGAAATGTATCAATAGTTCTGACCAGATCTGCCATCTTTAAACCCCCCCCCCCCCATCGTTAAAATTGCCACGTCACTAGGGTGTTCCTGCAATTCTATATGGCGATAAGGCGGGACAAACAGAACAGGAAGTGTGAGGAGGATCCTTAATGGTCCATCATTTGCATCATCCAGCAAGATCAGCTGGCCAGTAACAATGGTGGGATGTGTAGTCCAAAAAACATCTGGTGCATTTCGAGGGTGTCCCCTCTTCCTCAAAACCCTGAAGAAGAAGGGACACCCTCGAAATGCATCAGCTGTTTTTGGACTACACATCCCACCATTTTTACTGACCAGCTGATCTTGCTGGATGATGCAAATGATGGACTTTAAAAACAACATTTTTTTACTCGTTTGCGAGTATGCATTTTTATCTCTTATACATTAAAGTGTTGCAAAGGTAATACACAAGGCTGGTGCACCCTCTGTTCCTTTTTTAGACTACAAATTTAGTACAGGAGATGGTCAGAGACTGCAAACATATTATGGAAATGGCCAAAGACTGCAGGTTTACTCCAGGAGATGGTCAGAGACTGATTACATACTACAGAAGATAGTCAGAGACTTGGTACATGCTACAGGAGAGGGTCAAAGACTGCACGCTTAAGAGAAGAGATGTTAGAAACCAAACACTTACTACAGGAGATGTCAGAAACTGCAGACTTTTGACAAAACATGTTGGACACTGCAGACCTACTGTAGGAGATTGTCAGAGGCTGCAGACTTACTATAGGAGATGGTCAGAGACTAAAGTCTTACTACAAGAGATGGTCAGAGACTAAAGACTTACTATGGGAGATAGTCAGAGATTGCAAACATACTACAGGAGATGTCAGAGACTGCAGACATACTACAGGAGATGGTCAGAGACTGCAGACATACTACAGGAGATGGCCAGAGACTGCAGACATACTACAGGAGATGGCCAGAGACTGCAGACATACTACAAGAGATGGCCAGAGACTGCAGACATACCACAGGAGATGGCCAGAGACTGCAGACATACCACAGGAGATGGCCTGAGACTGCAGACATAATATAGGAGATGGCCAGAGACTGCAGACATACTACAGGAGATGGTCAGAGACTGGGTACATACTACAGGAAATGGTCAGCGACTTGGTACATACAGTACGAGTGGAGATGGTCGGCAACTGCAGACTTATTACCGAAGATTGTCAGAGACAGCAGATATACTACAGGAGATTGTTGGCGACTGCAGACCTACTACAGGAGATGGTCAGTGATTGTAAACATACTACAGGAGATGGTCAGAGACTGCAGATATGCTACAGGAGATGGTGGGCAACTCCAATATTACTATGGGAGATGATCAAAGATTGCAAACATACTACAGGAGATGGTCAGAGACAACAGATATAATACCAGATGGTTAGAGACTGCAGACTTACTCCAGTAGATGGTCAGAGACTGGGTACATACCAACGGAAATGATCAAAGACTGCAGACTTACTCCAGGAGATGGCCAGAGACTGCATGCTTAATACAAGAGATGGTCAGAGCCAGCAGACATATTACCAGGAGATGATCAGAGACTGCAAACATATTGCCAGGAGATAGTCAGAGACTCCAAACATAATACAGGAGATATTGGAGACTGAAGACTTACTACAAGAGATGGTCAGAGAGTACAGACAAACTACAGGAGATGTTAGACACTACGGGCCAGATTCACAGCAGAGATACGACGGAGTATCTCAGATACTCCGTCGTATCTCTGAGTATCTATGCGGCTGATTCATAGAATCAGTTACGCATAGATAGCCCTAAGATCCGACAGGTGTAATAGTTTTACACTGTCGGATCTTAGGATGCAATACCGCGGCAGCCGCTGGGGGGAGTTCGCGTCGTAAACCAGTGTCGGGTATGCAAATTAGGAGTTACGGCGATCCACGGCGGTTTTTCGCGTTCGCTATGTCGCTGCTAGTCTAGTTTCCCGTCGCAAAGTTAGTCGTCGTTTTTGGTGCCTTAACTTTACACAGTATGGCCGTCGTTCCCGCGTCGAAATTTAAAAATGTTTCCTTCTTGCGTAAGACGTCCGGGAATACGGAAGTACGCTACGCACGTCGGCGTTCGAAAAAATTACGTCACTTCGCGCAAAGCACGGCGGGAAATTCAAAATGGAGCATGCGCAGTAGGTCCGGCGCGGGAGCGCGCCTAATTTAAATGGCACACGCCCCTTTGAATTACGCGGGCTTACGCCGGAGGCCGCCGGCGTAGGTTTTCATTGCAAGTGCTTTGTGAATCAGGCACTACGATACGTTACGCCGCCGCACTTCTACGTGAATCTGGCCCTACATACTTGCTACAGTAGATTGTCTGAGGCTGCAGAACTACTTCAGTAGCTGGACAAAGACTGGAGGAAGCTGTAAGGAGCACAAATGTGGAAGCCTTCATTTGTAAAGGGAGGTGTAGATGCCATGGTCTCTAGCAGTCTCTTGTAACATGCCCCCAGTCTTTGGCTCTCGCATTTGTCCTCCTCAGGTTGGGCCAAGGGCTTTAGATTAACAGAACAGCCAGTCAATTGGCCTTTTCAAGGTTTAGCATGGTCTACAGCCTCGTAAATTCCAGTTTCCTGGTCTCTCTTGCAGAGGCTCCTGGAGGTCTTACCTCGATACCTCCACATGAAGGTCGAGCCATGCGAGGAAGAAGAGGCGACACCAAAAGAGAGGAGGAAGAGCTCTCTGGGGATCATGCTGAAGGCCGAGGAGTACGTGCTGAAGAAACCCCGGAGTGAACTGATGTTTGAAAGGCAGAGGGAGCGACACGGGCTGAGCCGGGACTCCCGGGGCCACAGAGGTGAAGAGGAGGGCGAGCCCAAAGGCAAAAAGGGGCAGTGGAGGTGGCGGATAGGTAAGGACAGGGCAGAGAGGCAGCCATTTTGTGCAGAAGCGGACATATTTGGGCTGACAAAAAATACACCCCAACATAACCTACAGAATAAATTCATCAAGAACTAGCCACATTGAGGGGCCATTATATAAGAACTGGAGCAAATGCCGAGCAGGGACCAACCACTTACTTACTTTTCAAAATTTAACTTGATTGGTCGCTTAACGTACCAGTTTTCTTTGCTGCAGTTTTTGTACTTTGACCCCTTGAAAGTTTTCCGTGAACTGATGGTTTGAAAATTGGTTCAGGTGACAAAATGGCTGCCTCATTTTATATCTATAGTGGCAACACAACAAGAAAGGTTCGGGAAGGCCACAGCCCATTGAGTGGGGAAATTTAGCGTATTACTGGAGAGCGCGTATTTTGGGTTACTATTCTTAGACCCAGTCTGTGTGGACAGTAGGACCACTTTCCTGACTTGGCAGAATCCACAGGCAGCCTAACTCTTCAATAAGATGCAGAAGTTAAAACGAACGTTAACTTTAGATAAATGCAAAACAGACAGTGGGGTAGATTCAGGTAGGGGCGCGCAAAACTGCGGCGGCGTAACGTATGACATTTACGTTACGCAGCCGCAAGTTTTATGGGCAAGTGCTTGATTCACAAAGCACTTGCCTATAAAGTTGCGGCGGCGTAGCGAAAAAGGTGCCGGCGTAAGCGCGCGTAATTCAAATGATCCCGTAGGGGGCGTGGATCATTTAAATTAGGCGCGTTCCCGCGCCAAACGTACTGCGCATGCGCCGTCCCTAAAATTTCCCGACGTGCATTGCGGTAATTGACGTCGCAAGGACGTCATTGGTATCGACGTGAACGTAAATGGAGTCCAGCGCCATTCACGGACGACTTACGCAAACGACGTAAAAAGTTCAAATCGTGTTGCGGGAACGACGTCCATACTTAACATTGGCTGCGCCTCCTAATAGCAGCCTTACGACGAAAACGACGTACGCAAACAACGTAAAAAACTACCGCCGGGCGCACGTACGTTCGTGAATCGGCGTAAGTATGTGATTTGTATACTCTACGCTGACATCTATGGGAGCGCCACCTAGCGGCCAGCGTCAGAATGCACCCTAAGATATGACGGCGTAAGAGACTTATGCCAGTCGTATCTTAGGCTAAAGTCGGCGTATCTAGCTTTCTGAATACAGAAAGTAGATACGCCGGCGCTACTTAGCAATTACGCGGCGTATCTATGGATACGCCGGCGTAATTGCTCTCTGAATCTACCCCAATGTTTTTTCAGTCTTTTAAATTGTAAGAAGACATTGAGGGAGATTTACTAAAATTGGTGCACACAAAATCTGGTGCAGCTGTGCATTGTAAACAATCGGCTTCCAGGTTTTTTGTTAAAGGGGTTGTAAAGGTTCGTGTTTTTTCACCTTAATACATCCTAAGCATTACGGTGTAAAACTTCTGGCAGTGACCGGCCCCCCAGCATCCCCCCCCCCCCCCCGTTTTACTTACCTGAGCCCTGTATTTCCCTCGGCTCCCGATGTTGTCAATCAAATCCAATGATGCGGGCACCGGGGGTGGGGCCGAGTCTGGCATTCGTGTCTATGGATGCCGAACGCTGGATTCGAGAGTGTGCCCGCAAGGTAACCCCCCCGGGAGAGCGCCTCTCCTAGTGGGGTTTTCTGATGTGGGGAGGAGCCGCTAGAGTAGGGTGACCACGTGTCCGGGATTGCCCGGGACAGTCCCGCATTTTGCAGGTCTGTCCCGGGCACATTCATTCCAGGACAATACAGTGTCCCGGAATGAAACTGACACAGCCACCCCCAGGCCACGCTGATGCCCCCAAAAAAGGCCGCCACATCACTGCTTTACACACTGACAGTACTTGTCCTGGCCGGGAATGCCTGGAGGAGCACAATCCCCGCCCCCTGTTTGTGATTGGAGAAATCATAAATCCTGCCTCTTGTGTCCAATCACTGTGCTGTGATTCGTTACAGCACAAGCTGATTTTTGGGAAGTAGGGTGTCCCTGAATTGTAGTTTGGAAATGTGGTCACCCTACGCTAGAGCCGCCGAGGGACCCCAGAAGAAGAGGATCGGGGCCACTCTGTGCAAAACGAACTGCATGTTTGTTATTAAAAAAAAAAAAAAAAGGAAGCTTTACAATCACTTTAACCACTTTACTACCTGCCGCCGTCAATTGACGGCGGCACGATAATCCTCTAGTTCTGGGAGGACATCGTATGACGTCCTCGCCTTGCCGAGCCACTAGGGGGCGCACGCGTGCCGCGTTACTGGGAACCGATGTGCGTGCCCGGCATCCGCGATGTCCTCCAGGCACCCGCGATTGCCCGGTAACTGAGCCGGACCGTGGATCTCTGTGTGTAAACACAGATATCCACGTCCTGTCAGGGAGAGAGGAGACCGATGGTGTGTCCCTTGTACATAGGGACACCGCTCGGTCTCCTCTCCCAGTCAGTCCCCTCCCCCTACAGTTAGAATCACTCATTAGGGTACTCATTTAACCCCTTGATCGCCCCCTAGTGTTAACCCCTTCCGGGCTGCCAGTTACATTTACACAGTAATCAGTGCATATTTATAGCAGTGTTCGCTGTATAAATGTGAATGGTCCCAAATTAGTGTCAAAAGTGTCCGCAATATCGCAGTCACGATAAAAATCGCTGATTGCCGCCATTACTAGTAAAAAAAATAAAAAATGCTATAAATCTATCCCCTATTTTGTAGCCGCTATAACTTTTGCGCAAACCAATCAATGTACGCTTATTGCGATTTTTTTACCAAAAATATGTAGAAGAATACGTATCGGCCTAAACTGAGGACATTTTTTTTTTTTATATTTTTGGGGATATTTATTATAGCAAAAAGTAAAAAATATAGCTTTTTTTTCAAAATTGTCGCTCTTTTGTTTATAGTGAAAAAATTGAAAACTGCAGAGGTGATCAAATACCACCAAAAGAAAGCTCTATTTGTGGGGAAAAATTATTAAAATGTCATTTGTGTAAATTGTTGCATTGTCATTTAAATTGTGACAGTGCTAAAAGCTGAAAAATGGCTTGGGCAGGAAGGGGGTGAAAGTGTCCGGTATTGAGGTGGTTAAAGCGGAGTTTCACCCAAAAGTGGAACCTCCGCTTTAAGCACTCCGCACCCTCTGACATGCCACATTGTTTTCAGTGGGACTTCCTGTCCCACTTCCTGCTTCCTTCTTTCGGCTGCCTAAGCGACTCCTCCTGTCGCCCTAGGTGGCTCCTCCCTGCCAGCGATCTTCTGGGACACAACTCAGGTACCAGAAGATCAGCTGGCCAATAGGAGAATGCAGCGCAACTCGCACATTCACAGTGCATGTGTGGCTGTAAAGCCATAAGCTGTCATGGCCGGGTGCCCACAGTTATGATGACGGCGCAGAGGAGAGGAAGGAGAGAGGAGCGAGCCTCCAGACGGCCGCATTGCTGGACCGTGGGGCAGGTGTCTGTTTATTAAAAGTCAGCAGCTATGCTTTTTGTAGCTGCTGACTTTTAATAAACGAAAACACGGATTGGAACGCCGCTTTAACCACTTAAGGACCGCCTCCTGCACATATACGTCGGCAGAATGGCACGGCTGGGCACATGCACGTACAGGTACGTCCTGTGCTAGTACCCAGCCGTAGGTCGCAGGCGCGCGCGCGACCCGGTCCGAAGCTCCGGGACCGCAGGACCCGATCGCCGCTGGAGTCCCACGATCGGTCCCTGGAGCTGAAGAACGGGGAGAGCTGTGTGTAAACACAGCTTCCCTGTTCTTCACTGTGGCGGCGTCATCGATAGTGTCATCCCTTTTATAGGGGGACACAATCGATGATGTTACACCTACAGCCACACCCCCCTACAGTTGTAAACACACTTCAGGTCACACATAACCCCATCAGCGCCCCCTTGTGGTTAACTCCCAAACTGCAACTGTCATTTCCACAGTAAACAATGCATTTTAAATGCATTTTTTGCTGTGAAAATGACAATGGTCCCAAAAATGTGTCAAAATTGTCCGAAGTGTCCGCCATAATGTCGCAGTCATGAAAAAAATCGCTGATTGCCGCCATTAGTAGTAAAAAAAAAAATTAATAAAAATGCAATAAAACTATCCCCTATTTTGTAAACGCTATAAATTTTGCGCAAACCAACCGATAAACGCTTCTTGCGATTTTTTTTTTTTACCAAAAATAGGTATTAGAATACGTATCGGTCTAAACTGAGGAAAAAAAATGATTTTTTATATATTTTTGGGTGATATTTATTATAGCAAAAAGTAAAAAATATTGCATTTTTTTCAAAATTGTTGCTCTATTTTTGTTTATAGCGCAAAAAATAAAAACAGCAGAGATGATCAAATACCACCAAAAGAAAGCTCTATTTGTGGGAAAAAAAGGACGCCAATTTTGTTTGGGAGCCACATCGCACGACCGCGCAATTGTCAGTTAAAGCGACACAGTGCCGAATCGCAAAACCTGGCCGGGTCCTTTAGCTGCATTTTGGTCCGGGTCTTAAGTGGTTAAAGGATATCTAAAGTCTTGTTTTTTTTTAAATAACAGACATGTTATACTTACCTCCTCAGTGCAGTTTTCTCCCACTGCTTTGGACCCTTATATTTTCTTGGTGTGCTGGTGACATATATCTCTTGTTTTCTGCCACCCTGGGGGGCCCCAGTATAGTAGGAAGGGAGCTCACTGCAGAACATGTGAAAGGGCCCGTTGTGGGATCGTAGTAAAGGGCCCCAGGATATATATATATATATATATATATATATATATATATATATATATATATATATAATTGCATTTTAAAGTTGGCCCCCCTACTTTTGTCCCTGTGCCCCCCCCCCTAAATATGAAAGCTGGAGACGCCACTGCTTATGCACGGGAGGATGTCATGTGACAGCGTCCCGGCAATGTAGGTCCGCGCTGTACCCGCCATTTGGCTATAGCGCAGATGCTAATAATGAATGCAGTGCGATTTCTGCCTGAATCGCATATTCTTTCCCTCACCGCTCCTGTCTGAATCCAGGCTTGTCATAGTGACTTCAGCCTGGGATTGTAATTCGGACAGGAATCACACCACATTTCTGTTCAAATCGCATGTGATTCTTTGCAGTGCCATTTGAACCCATTCATTTTGTATGGGCTCAAATTGCACCGCAAAGGTATCGGTACTGGGGATCGGAGCATATGCACAAGCATGAGTACGCGTGAAAATGCTTAGTATTGGCATTGGTGCAACCCTAGTTAAAATATTTGCTAAGGTAGCGAGCAATTTTTAGACTAGCCAACAGAGGGAGCTGTGGATATGTCCCTTTCGGTCTCCACGATAACCATTGAGCTATCAGCCACATATGGGGTGCATTGTTTTCAATGAGTGGGCTGACTCATAGACATGTCATGAAACATGAATTTCCTTCCTGACCCCAGAGAGGCAATCGGATTTTCCCTGGATCAACTTTACCAATAAATGTCAGTACTCAGTTATATTGTGTGCATTTAGGAAAGAATCCAGGCCTTTCTTAAAGCAATCTACTGAGCTGGCCAGAACCACCTCTGGAGGGAGTCTGTTCCACATTTTCACAGCTCTTACTGTGAAAAAACCTTTCCGTATTTGGAGTTGAAATCTCTTTTCCTCTAGACGTCAAGAGTGCCCCCTTGTCCTCAGTGTTGAGTTATTCACTTTACGGTCATCACCAAGTTCACTATATGGACCCCTTATATATTTGTACATGTTGATCATATCCCCCTTATTCTCCTCTTCTCAAGAGTGAATAGATTTAGTTCTTCTAATCTTTCCTCATAGCTGAGCTCCTCCATGCCTCTTATCAGTTTGGTTGCTCTTCTCTGCACTTTCTCCAGTTCCCCGATATCCTTTTTGAGAACTGGGGCCCAAAACTAAACTGCACATTCCAGATGAGGTCTTACTAATGATTTGTACAGGGGGGCAAAATTATATCTCTGTCTCTGGAGTCCATACCTCTCTTAATACAAGAAAGGACTTTGCTCGCTTTGGAAACCGCAGCATGGCGTCAGTGCCATCTTAAGAGCATTATAGGCCCCTGGGCAATACAGTACACTGGGGCCCTGTCTACACAATCACGCACAAGAGTAAAAATGCAAATGATCAATAAGGCTGAATTTATTGGTACTTTAACACAGCGTTTGGACAATATAACATGAGCTTGAAAAGCAAGAAATTGAAAAACAAGAAATTACAGATTGAAATGGGACAGTGGCTGCTTTTGATGGCACAGTGGCTGCGTTTGAATGGCACAGTGGCTGCTTTTGATGGCACAGTGGCTGCTTTTGATGGCACAGTGGCTGCTTTTGATGGCACAGTGGCTGCGCTTGAATGGCACAGTGGCTGCGCTTGAATGGCACAGTGGCTGCGTTTAATTGGCACAGTGGCTGTGTTTGAATGGCACAGCAAATTACTTACAGGGTGAGGCCGAGGGTCAGGTCCGGTGCAGTGCAGTCACTCACACTCACAGCAAGGCAGGCTCAGCTCAGACAGGCAGCTCTTCTGAGAAGTGCTCCGCTGTCTGCTCGCTCCCCTCCCTCTGAGCCTCGCTGACTCTGAAGATGGCAGAGGTGGGTGGAGCTAGTTTTCCGGCCGTGGAGGCAGCGCACTCCTAATGCTGGGGCATCCGCGGTGCGCTCTGACGTCACTGGTTGCTAGGCGCCGGGCGGCCGGTAATTCTAGCAACCAGTGCAGTCGAGTGAGCGGCGGGGCCACAGCTTTGGCGCCCCTTCTCTTAGCCCCCCAGGCAAGTGGGGCCCTCAGATAACTGCCCAGCATGCCCATGCGTAAAGACGGCCCTGCATGGCATTGCATTCTATTATTGAGCTTATGATCTACCAAAACCCCCAGGTCCTTCTCCACTAAGGATTCCCCCAGTTGTACTCCCCCTACTATGTATGATGCATGCATATTCTTAGCCCCCAAGTGTATAGCCTTACATTTATTAACATTAAACCTCATCTGCAACACATAGGGAAAGGGTAGGGCTAATGAATTTGAAGGGTCAGAGGGGCTTTTATGAGGGGAAGGTGGCAATAAGGGGGAGGGATCTGGAACCTGTAGTTGGACTTTAACAGATAACGAAGGTGGACTATATAACAGAGAGCTGAGCTAATGTGCAACACAGGACCATTTACACCCACCGAGGGGAACGATACAGAGCAGAGACTCCTAGTGATAAACATGTACTCTGTAATGGTCTATTCAGGTCAATAACAGTAACCGTTTATCTTGCTCTGTTGCAGTTGATGGATTTGATGTCGGGGTGACTACTCCCCTATTTAAGAATCTCGCCCACTGTGCCCCGGAGATAAAGGAGTGTGTGGAGGCCTGCAACTTCATTACCTCCAGCACAAAGGACCAGAATAAGACCAGTGCGGTAAGTCCTGCGCACACCAACGGTTTCCCAATAATTAACTTGCATGAGATTTATGGAACATTTTACTGGCTTGACGCATTAAACATGGAATGTGTTTTAATATTTTTCTTTTATAATACATTGAAGGAGATTTACTAAAACCAGTGCACATAGAATCTCGTGACTAATCAGCTTCCAGGTTTTAGCCCCCAGTTCACATTGCAGCAATTTGGCATGGGATTCGACATGTCAAATCGGCGGCTATTACCCTCCCTTCAATGGCACCGTCCAAATCGGTGCGACGCCGCATTTGCTGGACCGATTCCCAAAAGTAGTTTCTACTTTTGGCGACTTCGGGGTGCGATTTCAATAGACAGAAACGGTCACAGATGTCTCTGAAATCGCAACCCGAAGACGGGACTGACATGCGGCAATGAAATTGTGCGAGTTCAGCTTTATTTCCGCTGTCAGTGTGAGCCTGGGTTTATTGTCAAAGCTTAATTGAACAAGCTGAAGTTAGAAGCTGATTGGTTACCATGCACAGCAGCACCAGGTTTGCCTTTAGTTATCCTTTAGCCCACGTTCACATTGGGCCGATTTGGGATGCGATTTGACATGTCAAATCACTTGCAAATTGGCGGTTATTGTCAGTGTTTCGTCAGATATGGCGACCCGTCAGAATTGATAACCCGGCACCCCCTCCAAAGTAAGGATACACCGAGGAGGGGGCAAGCGGACATCTTGTTACACTCACCAGAGTTTTGCATTTCACGGTTATTTTTAACAGTAAATGTAAACAGTCCAATAGATTTCCAAATTCTGTATTTCACCTTATAAGCTCCGTTTACTGTTAACCACTTCAGACCCGTAGGACGTCCCAGGACGTCCTCGACTTTGTGCGGTGATATCTGAATGATGCCTGCAGCTGCATTCAGATATCGCCGTCTTCAGTCGGCGATTCTGTGCACCAGAAAAACGATCAAAGCGGCGGTTCCGCCACTCGATCGTTCTTCTAGGCAGCGGGAGGGGACGTCCCCCCCCCACTCCCGCCGCCATCCGAATCGGCCGGCGCTCGTTGGTGAAGCATAAAGATGACTGGTGACCAGACGGTCACAGTCATCTCTATGACCGTCGGAGGACCGGTACACACCCGGTACCTGGAAGTATCGCGGCTGTCGGCATGTAATCGGTGATTTTTTTTTCACCGATTTCATGCTTGTAAGCCTGTAGGAGAGATGTGACGTCTTATTGACCCCACATCTCTCCATAAAGAGGACCTGTCACAGCGATTCTTATTACAAGGGATGTGTACATTCCTTGTAATAGGAATAAAAGTGATCAAAAAAAAAAAATGTCAAAAAAAGTGTAAAAATAAAAAAATTCATTAAAAAAATAAAAAAAAATAATAAAAAAAAAAAAAAATGTAAAACGCCCCTGTCCCGATCGCTCGCGTGCAGAAGCGAACGCGCATGCAAGTCCCGCCCACATATGTAAACACCGTTCAAACCCCACATGTGAGGTATCATCGCGTGCGTTAGAGCGTGTGCAACAATTCTAGCACTAGACCTCCTCTGTAACTCAAAAATAGTAACCTGTAAAAAAAATTAAAGCGTCGCCTATGGAGATTTTTAAGTACCGAAGTTTGGCGCCATTCCATGAGTGTGCGCAATTTTAAAGCGTGACAAGTTAGGTATCTATTTACTCGGCATAACATCGTCTTTCACATTATACAAAAAAATTGGGCTAACTTTACTGTTTTGTTATGTTTTAATTCATGAAACAGTTTTTTTCCCTAAAAAAAGGCGTTTGAAAAATTATTGCGCAAATACCGTGCGAGAAAAAAAGTTGCAATGACCGCCATTTTATTCCCTAGGGTGTCTGCTAAAAAAAAATATATAATGTTTGTGGGTTCTGATTAATTTTCTAGCAAAAAAATTGTGATTTTTACATAAAGGAGAAAAGTGCCAAAATAGGCCCGGTAACGAAGTGGTTAAAAATAACGGTGAAATGCAAAACTCCAGTGGGCATACCAAAATGTCCGCTTGCCCCCTTCTCAGTGTATCCGTTACCAATTCTAAAGAGTGTATTTCTCCCATGGTTAGTGTGTTATAGGAGGAGTCCTTTAGCTCTCCCATATAGAGGAGTGTATTTCTCCCATGGTTCAGAGAAGCAGGATCTTCTATGGATAGTGTAGGACCCACTAATAATGGGGTACTTTGAGGTAGTAGTGGGCTTAGCATTATATGGCC